>NC_056739.1:871398338-871525838 GCF_019279795.1 Protopterus annectens | reverse complement strand
ACACTACTCAAGCCCAAACACCCTAGCCCAAAAGTTTCTGGAATTCATAAACTCAAATGCCATGGAACAACTAGTCACCATCCCCACAAGAGGAGATAACATACTTGATCTCATCATCACGAACATGGGAGCACAATGTTCAACACCGGAAGTATACCCCTCACTGGTGAGATCAGATCACAAACTAATCTCGCTGGAGGTCCTCATCCCACCCCCACCTGAAATAAAAAACACCACAGTAAAGAACTTCTCAAAAGCCGACTTCACACTTCTAAAGACTAGTGTGGTCTCCTTTAAGGCCGCCGAGCCGGCGGAAAACAGTACTCAAGCCGCTGAATCACTTACAAACACCTTCTACCAGCACCTGCAGGACTGCATGGATAAGGCAATCCCAAACAAAACAAAGACTCTTAGTACCAAAGGCAAGCGTCCAGTCTGGTGGACCCCAGCCATAAACAAACTCTACAATAAAAGGAGGAAGCTACTACAAGATAGAGCAAAATCCTTAAAAGGTAAGACACCCTTGATCACTATAAGTAAAAAACTAAGAGCTCTCATAAAATCATCCAAAGCAAATTTCGAGAGAAAAATAGCTAAAGACTCAAAAGACAATCATAAGGCCTTCTTTAGCTATGTTAGAAACCTAGGAGGAAACTCCCAGATATGCTCAGAACTAGTTCAAAATGATGTGAAGATTACTGATCCTACAGACATTGCCAACATACTGGCTGACAGGTTCAGTGCAAACTTCTCCCCCCCAAAAGGAGAGATATCTATACCAAACGATTGCAGCCCCCCAAACATCTCCAGTGCCCAAGTGAGAACTGCTCTCTCCAAAGCAAAAAACACAGCATCCATGGGACCTGATGGTGTCCCCGGCTGTGTGCTCCACGAACTCAATGAGGAATTAAACCCACAGCTAGGACAGCTGTTTAATCAAAGTCTTACCTCTGGATATTACCCAGGAGTGGCGCACTGCAACTGTGGTCCCACTTCACAAAGGCGGTGCCTCCACCGACCCTGGAAATTACCGGCCCATTAGCTTGACAAGCCTTATCTGCAAAGCCATGGAGAGGATCATAATGGACCTCATAAATAAAGACATAGGGAATTTGCAGACTTTGGATCCAACCCAGTTTGGCTTTGTCAAAGGCAGATCATGCCTTTTAAACTTGGTTGACTTCTTCGAAACAGTCACCAAAGCCATTGACGAGGGAAAGACAGTCCATACAGCCTACCTCGATCTGGCTAAGGCCTTCGATACAATACCCCACTTGGGTATCATTGAAAAACTCATCAGCTTAAATGTTAACCCATACATCACAAGATGGGTTGCAAACTGGCTGAGTGACAGAACCCACAGGGTCAGAGTTGCTGGCGCCATGTCAGACTCAAAGCCTGTCACAAGTGGTGTCCCACAGGGCTCAGTCCTGGGCCCACTCTTGTTTGGCATCTACTTTTCCGAAATACAAGCAAACACAGGAGGGTTATGGCTGACAAAGTTTGCAGATGACTGCAAACTGGGTGCCATAGTAGAAAACACATCTGACACAGATATCCTTCAGAAGGGTCTCACAGAAACGGATAACTGGTGCCAGAGCCACGGCCTGAAGTTAAATGCCAAAAAATGCATAGTCATACCCTTTGGGAAAAACAAGGTTACCCCTAGCTACCAAATAGGTGGCAATCCACTGAGCACAGAAGAAGTTATCAGGGACCTGGGGACCCAGGTTGATAGTAGTCTGTCATTCGACACCCATGTAGCTAAAGTAGTTAGGAAGACCTTCTACATTGCCCACCATATCATGAAGGGATTCTCATCTAGATCAAGGGAGGTCATAGTCTCCCTTTACTCATCACTCATCAGACCAATGATTGAGTACAATGCCCCATTCGGGATGTATCTGACCCGACACTTGCAGCAGCTGGAGAGGCCACAAAAGTTCCTCACCAAAAGGATAAAGGGTCTCAAAAATCTGTCCTATGCTGCCTGACTGAAAGAACTCCAGCTCTATTCAGTCGCTTATCGCTTGCTCAGAGGTGACCTTTGCCTAACATACAAGGCCATGTCAAACCCAGATTTGATGAATATGCTTCACCTCAAAAATCTAGATCCATCAGAGCCACAAGGGCGGGAGACTTAAACCTCGACACGGCTATTAATAGGACGTGCTGGAGGGATAGATTCATCACCCAAAGACTCCCTATGCTGTGGAACAAAATCCCGGTACATGTGAGGCAGAGCACCTCGCTGGCCTTGTTCAAGAGAAATCTTGACCAATGGATGGGAGATCGCAGATATACTCCAGGGATTACCTCAGTGTCACTGCTCGACAGAGGCACAGCAAAATAATGGGTATAGTTCCCCATACTAAAGGGGTGGCGTAAGCCACAAAACGATGGGCTAGGCTTGTAAATGCCCTCGGGCAGATAGCCTAGTATGAACCTATGAACCTATATATATATATATATATATAATCACATTGGAAGCTCGAAGTTTCAACACTTCAAACTTCATATGGATGAGAACATAAAATTGAAGCTTTGGAACCTTGAATGGTTTAAATGTAGATCACCATACAGCACAGAATGTGAAATTTACCATTCTCTTCACTGTACTGTGATCTCGGAGTTGGTATATTTAATTAGCAAGGGGTGTCGGGGGTGCAGGGAGGTGCAGATTATTGCTTTGGTTCTGACAGCATGTATGGAATCAATTAGCCTTATCAGAGCAGAACTTGTCATCGGCACTGACCCTACTGGGACTGATTTACTTTTAAAGGATACTTTCTAGGACAGTCCACTCCTTTTGAGTCTTTACAGTATTAAGCCCCAACCCTCTCAGTGCCAACTGCATCAATTCTGGAGATGCTCCTGATTCCAGAATCTCTGACTACTCTGAGCTCTTTAGCTTTTCAGATACGGAGAACTCTCAGGGACCGAGTCTGTGCTGTTGACTCCAGGAAGCAGGAGTTGACTCCTACTTCTTAGTGCAGTCCCTGCATCTTGGAGCATTGGGATGCATTGGTTCAACCCTGACTTCTGCCTTGGCATTTGTCTCTTTGGGATGGGGAGTGATGGTGGTTCTGAAGTTGTTGTTTTCAGTTCCGTGGTTCCTGCCCTCATTTGGAAGTTCAGTCTTTGGGGCTATAAAGAGACTTTACCATCATCTCCATGGGACCAATGAATGCCCATATGGCAGGGTTCCTGGCTATCTGAACTATCCTTCTTCTGATACCCTTCCCTGCCTCCCCATCAAGGAAGCCCCCTCAGAAGAGAAAGTGTAGAAGAAGCATTTTCAGCTCCTGAAGAAATATGTCACTGACAATACTGTATTCAATGAAGGAGAAGGGTCTTTAAAGTCTCCCTCTAAAGATGTCTCTTTTGGAGACACTAAAACAAAACAAGGGGGTGACTGGAAGTCCCTCTCAAAAAAACCTCCGCCATTGGAATTAGTGTAACTACCCTTTAGCACCTGACCATCAACCTCTTGGATGATTCCATCCACTGATGACCTTGTTCAGTTGATCTTTCAGCAGGCGTGGAAAGGTCCTGACTCATTTTCAGTCCATCCCCAGTACTCTTTTGGTAGGTTTGGAAAGCGAGTTCACACTTCATCTACCTGTCTCTTAAGATCCTAGACTTCAAAGGGATAAGTGTAAAGAGTTATCCAGCACCCTTGCGGGAGTGTCTCTGAGGAGGTAAAATAGAAAGTTGCTTCCCAGTCATCTACTCTACAGTCTGTGTCCAGCTCATCCACGATGCTCATTGCACTTGTAGAATGGCAGGATCAGGTGTTGCCACTGCGAGACACATCTGGATGCGTCTATGTGATTTTGCAGAGTCATTTGGGTCTTCATCCATCAATGCTTCTTTTGGCAGACCGTCTCCTGTTGGCCCAGACATTTGAGAAGCATTACTCAAGTGTGAGAAAAATATTAACACCCTTTCTGCTGTAGACATACCTTTTCCCCCAAAGATCCTTTTCCAGGAATCAGGGCAGTGCAGGGGAAATGTGGTTCAAAACCCAAAGGACCTTTTCAAGATGCACGTAGAAATAGTTCTGCCAGTGGCAGAGGGTGGAACTTCAATGGAAAACATCACTCTCATGGTAGAGGTGGTCCACAGAACCACAGTTTCAGAGATTCTTTCCTTAATAAGCCCCGACAGTGTTCCTGAATGATAGCCCAATTACTTTCCTCTGGAGGCAGTTTGGAGAGGGCGCTTACCTTACACTTGAATGCCTGGCTAGAAATAACTATGGATTCTTGACTGCAGGAGTTTATGGCCAGAGGTTATATCATGTCCTTACTCGTCCCCCAGTACACAAGAAAATCCTCTATATTTCACCCAATGAATGGGGATCCAACAGTTATGTATTACTAAAAAAAAAAAAAAAAAAAAAGTCAGACTCAAAAATCTCCAGCTATTCTCTGTCTCATATTGTCTACTATGAGGTGATCTCTGCTTGACTTAAAAAAACATGTTTGACCCAGTTCTGTTAGAAATGCTACATCTAAAGAAATCCCAATCCCTCTGCACCACACACTCCAGAGACCTCAACCTCATTACCACAATCAACAGAAGATGCTGGAGGGACAGGTTCATAACCCAAAGACTGCCCATGCTCTGGAATAGACTTCCCATACATGTCAAGCAGAGCACCTCACTGGCCCTCTTCAAGAGAAATCTTGATGAGTGGATGGGAAATAGAAAGTTTACCCCGGGGATAACTCCAGTGGCTCTACTTGATAAAGGCACTGGGAACTAACATTGGGTGACATGATGCCAGGGCACTTCTATGGGCTAGTTTTGTAAAGCCTCCAGGGCCAATAGCCTAGTACACATCTATGATCCTATGAAAAGACAGGGGTCTAGTGACCATCTTTGGATTTCAGTGTTCTGAACAACTTGGCTCACAAAACGCGATTCTGTATGGTCACACTTCAGACCAATCTTCCATTCTTGAAAAAGGGAGATTGGATATGCTCCATAGATCTTTGGGGAAGCGTTTTGCCATATTATCTTATTAAATGGACAAAAGCTTCAGAAGGTTCCTCCACTTCTGGCTAGTACCCAGTCATTACCAGTTCATGGTTTTGCTGTCTGGCCTCCCCACAGCTCCCACAGTGTTCAGAATGGCTATCTGATTGCATTTCCTTCATCTACACCAACCAAGGTATAAATGTTCCCAACCACATGGCATAAACAGCAACTATCTTCGGACTGCAAAAGTTCCAGGTGTTTCTTTACCTGGATGGCTGCCTTGTTTCTGCTCTGACCAGGCATTTGTTAATAAAAGCTAGAGACTATGTTCTCCTAACTTGAGCATACCTAGGAACAATTGTAAATTACAAAAATCAGAATTGACCCCAACTTGTTAAAGTTCATTGGTACAGTTTTCAATATGGAAACTTTTATAGCCCCTACATTCAAAGCCCCGTGGCTATTGCACCAGTTCTCTTGACAAATTATCATAGGAGAATTCTTCAATGGCTACTTGCATATCAGTGGTTAATACCTCCTCAACCTATGTCAGATCAGTTCTGACCTATGATCTTTGCAGAAAAGATCCAGTTGGGAGTTTGCACTCGAAAGGGATTCCACGGGACCATTCCTTTGACCTTTCCACAGCCAAAATCATAGTGTCCATGGATGCCTCCCAATGGGGCCAAGAGGCATTATCTGGGCTATACACACTATGGTTCCCTTTGAAGGCCAATTTACATATCGAACCTTAACCTCCTTTGGTAAGAAGCACTCAGAGCATGACAATGGGTGATTTCACCCAACCATTTTATGACAGCAGACAAATTGAGCAGTTTAATCTTATGTCATGAGTGACCTCTCTACCCAAAAAGGATGAAACGGATTTCATCTTCGAGGGGAGCCAGCCTTACTGCAGCCTCTTGCCTCACATTTGAACTACAAGTGCAGCAACTACCTTGGTCTGCCCCCCCCTCACTGAGGGATCCTCTTTTACACACTTGGTCCCCGGGATTACTATATGCTTTCCTCCATTACCCCCTTAATTTCAAAGTTCTACGGAAAGCAATTCAGTTGAGGAGCAAAGTAATCATCATTACTCCTTGGTCACAATGAATATGGTGGTCCCCTTTTTTCTTTGCATTATCTAATGTGAAAACCACAGACTTTGGACCCAGCTCCAGACTTTCTGTCCCATCCAGACAGTTTGACTCAAACTAATATTCTCAGCCTCAACCCAACAGCTCAATTCGTCCAGTTCCAGTCACTGCCAGATGGATGAATCTCTCTTCCCCAATACATCATATTCTGTTAGCTTCCCATGAGCTATACACATAAACACTAAACTAGCAAGAGGAAGACATTTCACCTTTTGCACTTCAGAAGGTGACATTTACTCCTTGGTTATTACTGACAAAATTCAAGATCTTTTAGCCTTCATTTTTAACATAGGAGCTACTCCTTCAGCTATTTAAGTCCAGCTAGCACAGCTTTTTCTGGTGGGGCTTTATTATTATTAAGACTTCCTCATAAGGCTCACACGTCACCTTCCAATCTCTGTTTTGGTCTTATGAGTGTTTGTACGGCCACCCTGTTGACCTTCTGTTAAATGGGAGATACAAAATATTGGTCCCAGGAATAAGTTATTTCTTAGTGGCATTTGCTTCTCCCATAGGCGTTCCAAAATGACAAGCCTTATTATGTAAATCTTGGTTCCTCTTTCAGAAAGATAGTCTCTCTCTAAGGATTAAACATTCCTTTATTGCTAAGGTTATGTCACACACTAATGGAAATTATACAATCAATTTGCTAGTCTTTTTTTCTAACCTTTCAAATAAAAGCAAATACTGTTGGTATTTATTACATGATCACAGACAGTTACGTTTTTATCTGCATACAACAAGGTTGCCTTAGCCAGATGGCTCTAAATTGTATTTCATTTGTCTAACACAGAAAGAAATTGATTTGCCTGTTCCTTTCAAAGCTCTCTCTGTGAAAGCTGTGCCTACTTCTGTAGTTTCAGTCTTCAGCGTCCGTGGATGATATATGTGCAGCAGCAACTTGAGCTACTATGCACCTTCACCATCTGTTTCAAATTGAATTTAGTCTCCAGGTGAAGAGCCCCACTTGGTGCAATAGCGTTCATAAATATACTTCCGTGAATCCTCCCAAGGTCAAAGGTAGCTGGGGACTCTGTCCCATCAGTCAAGAATGTAAATGAAGATTGGCAACATCAGGTTAAGAAGTTACGTACTTACCATAACGTTCCATCTATGCCGTCTATCTTCATTTATTTTTGACTTCCCTCCCTCTTTTCCCCTGCCTTAGCCGTAATATTCCTGGAATGAACAATATGAAGGCCTTATTACTGTTTATCTGTAAAGGTTCAGGATATAACCTCTGTGAAGGCGCTATGTGTATGTCATTCTGTTTTTCTGCAAACTCGATCTGAGGTAACTAGGAGAGAGGCATTGTGGGTAGGGTTTAAGCTCGAGAGTTTTTAGTGACTGCAAGCTGTAGTGACGGTCAAGTCGGTTCCGCTGTTCGGAACCGAAACCATCAGTCAAGTGTAAATGAAGATAGACAACACAGATGGAATGTTATGGTAAATACTTAACTTCTTTTTTTCTCACACAGACTCTGCAAGCTTGAATAAGTGCTGCACAACTTCTCTGCATTGCCTATAGAGTTACCTACTGCAGACTTTAACCAAAGTATTCAATTCTCTGGCCTCCCTCTTTGCATTACATTGCCATATAGCTCACTATCTTTCATATCCATTACATTTCGAACAAATCCTGCATTTTTTCTCATATTTGCTTTATTGTCTGACACACATTTTATTTTATATACCCATTTTTTCAGTCAATGTTTTTATCTGTACAGTGGTAATTTCACTTGCTCAGTGCATACCCACAGCTTTTAATAAGGTCTTAACAGTGTGTCCTTTATTCCATTAATTTTATCCCACTAGAAAATCATGAAGGTCACCAAAGTCACAGTCTAACTTTGTTCAGTTCTGTAACAAAAGGAACTATAGATTCTAGGAGCTTTTAAAACTGTAAATACTTTCTACTTTCACTAAATGCTGCTGTTTTATATTATTTTCATCAAGAAAGATAAAGGAGTCTTTTGCACACTGTGTGCCCATACTGCTTGCTGTTCATTAGCCCACTCTTGGTCAGTCCACAAATTTATTCTCTCATCACTGAGGGTAAAAATCTGCAAAAAGGGGCTATTATTAAGGTTGCTATCATAGGTAGTTTGAGGATTTTTTAACTTATGGTTTCACTTCCCTGCTTGTCCTCACTGAGCAGAGGAAGGGAGGTATGCAATGAGCTGACCTCGCTGGTAATACTTCACTTCTGCAAGAGATGCTGCCAGAAAGCATCCCCACTCCCAACCATGAGACATGGCGTTTTCTCATATCTCAACCAGTGAAACTTGAACTTCCCTATGTGTCCCCTAAGCACATTCAACCCTTCCCTCTCCATGGGAGTGGTAGGTGGGCCGTGTCCTTATTCTCCTTTCCTTCGCTCACTGCTTGGCTGCTTCAGTGCCAGGGTCATTAATCAAATCCCAGTACTAGTCACAGTCAGAGTTCTATCCCTCAACACCTCAGAGCCAGGCCAAGAAAGAAAAAAGAGTTAACTACATCTATGCCTTTTTCTACCAATACAGAGGTGTGTCCCACACCAAATATTTTAGGCTTTTTTAGCTAATCTACTTGCATTCAGGAAGGCATCAAATTTTGGGATTTTCACCACATTCCTCTTTGCAGAAATTCAGTGAGATGCAGAAAAGTTTTTTTTTCCCCAGTAAGAATTAAACTTCAGTAGTCCCAAACACAGCAACTCTTGATAAAATATATTTCACCAGTGTGTGTGTGTGTGTGTGTGTGTGTGTGCGTGCGTGTGTGTGTGTGTGTGTGTGTGTGTGTGTGTGTGTGTGTGTGTGTGTATATATATATGTGTGTGTGTGTGTGTGTGTGTGTGTGTGTATATGTATATATATTTTTGAATTTTAGCGGATATTTCATGTACTGTGTCGTTATATTGTGGAGGCTTACTGCATGTCTTTGCAATGGGGAGGAAACTGGAGCACCCAGAAGAAACCTATGTGAACACGGGGGGACATGCAGCCTGTGCACAGAAGGCACACACAACCGAGAATCAAACCAGTGAACCTCTTACTGTGAGGTGACAATGCTATCTGCTTTGCCACTGTCCTGTCCTATTATTGCAGCTAGCTTTTTTTTTTTTTTAACAAGAAGCAACTTTATTAAATTATCATGTATGACAGAGGCAATCATATATTTATATAAATTAAAACAAACTATATTGACATAATTTTAGTTGCAAACAGTATACATCACAAACGATATTGACATAATTTTAGTAACAAACATATATCACTTATAATCTATCCAGTCATTATCAGTTAAACATTATATAGTGCATTCAAATCCTGCCTTCTTTTAAACATCATTCTTTCGCATATATTTTTCCTACAATTCCCATTTTTTTCTATGTATTTTGCTCTTACGCTTTTCTAAAGATCCCGATTCCAGTTGTTTTATCTCTCTTACTGTATTTACAGTTGGTTGAGACTTTGATTTCCATTTTCTAGTAATTGCTTTTTTGGCATCCATCATAATTAATCTCAGCAAGGCCTTAATATGTCTAGGCAATTCGATTCTGTATCATAGTTCAAAATATCATTTCCTTAGTTACACCTGCTCACTCAGTATCTCTGACAGACCAGTCTGCAGGGAATCTTTAAAGTCTGCCAACTCATTATGCTCCCAGAAAATATGTCCCCAATTACCTCTTTCTTTCCCATCACACCTCCAACATTTGCAGTCTAAATGAGAAAAAATTCTTTGAGTGTACTTGGGGTATAAAAATACCTATATAAACGCTTCCAAACAAAGATGCTAAACCATCTAGACATTTTGCATATTTGAGAGACATACATATATCCCCCATTGTTTCTTTCTGAATTGATTATCCAGTCTGTCTTCCCAATCTTTTCTAAACTCCTCTGATTAATTCTTATAGTTATTACACAATACTTTGTATTATGTACTAATTATTCCATTTTTAACAGCAACCTCTATTCTAGATACTACTAAAAAACTCTACCAGTGCTGGTCTTTCGCTTATGATCCCCCTCTTTCTTTCTCTTGCCTATACTCTGATATCTCCAAATACATTCTTGGCCTCTTCCCTTTCTATTACCTTTCCCTCTCTGATTATTTGCTCACAATACCTTGGTTCTTTTGGCAATTTTCTCTTATAAATTCCAGCCCCCTCTTGCCTATTGTCTGAATCCCTAATTTTAGTCATCCCTATAAGCATAATCTCCTGTCTCCATTCCTGTGTTGGCTTAGTTCTTTGAATATTTGCTGCTACTTTATGAATATAATATTTTCTCTTTTAAATTTCTCCAAATCTTTTGGGTTTCTAATACCATGATGGGAATGGACCCCATTCCTAAGTCAAAGTATGATTAAAGTTCATGAAATTAGTATTGTTTCAATCTTTGATGTCAGTCAAAAGTGCTCTTCGCAGCACCCACAATGTGCCCAATAATGACTCCTCCTGCAGTTTGTACAGAGTTACATGGATTGGTAACATATCTAAATACAATTGTAGAGTCTTTTTTATAATACCTGTTGCTCCAACTAGTATTGGAGATGTCTGGGTATCTATCTTCCACATTGCTCTTATTTCTGCCTGCAGATCCTAATATTTTATAACTTTGTGTATCTCTGTACACAACACACTATAGTCATTGGGTATGGCGATTTCAATGATCAATGCTACTTTTGTCTTCTTTTCATGGACCACAACTATATCCAGTTTTCGAGCATCTATCTTTTGAACTGTTGGTAATGGGTGATCCCATGTGATATAAATGTCATCATTTTCTATGATGCTTTGTGGCTCATGTTTCCAGTGTTTTTCAGCCACTTCAGTACCATAATGTTTGCACAGTCACCAGTGTAACAATCTTGCCACATTATTATGCTTTTCAGTATACAGTCCTTCTGCCATTAGTATGTCACAACTAGCAATGAGGTGTGCAACTGTTACCAATTTGGTTTTACAAAACCTACATTTGTCTGTTTCTCCCATATTTTCAATGGACTTTGAAAATCAGCATGCACATATCTTGGGCTGCCAATATTAACCTTCCATCTCTGGTTTGAATTTGCCTCTCCTTAACCATTCCTGCATTTGTTCCTGATCAATATGAGGTTCTTTCAGAAGTTTTCTAAACTTGCAACTATATTTATGCATTTTCCACATTTTTTGCCTTCTCATCTGATCCACCACTTTATATTCTTTCTTTTGTTTTTTTTTCTGCACATTCAGTTGCTGCCTGATTTTTTATCTACTTCTGGTTTCATTTCCACTCCTGCATGATGCCAATATGCTTCTGCTAGATTAAGCAGAGAAGTCATCTTAGATTTATTCTCCTCATGTTTCAAAACTTTCACTATGTTTGGGTCTTGTGAGGTCAGCAGATATGTGTAGAATCCCACAATTGCAGATCTATACATGTAATCAATTTCAGGCCCATCCCTCCTTCTGAATGGGGAATTTATTGTCTTGGTATACACAGATTTTTATAAATCATTTGGTGAGCATGAAGCATCCTTCCTGTTTTCCTATCTAATCTATTCAACATGTTTTGGGGCCAGTCAGTCACTCCAAAACTGTAAGTTAGGACAGGAAGAACAAATTGTTTTATAGCTTGGATTTTGTTCCTAGATGTTAATGCTGCTTTCAGGATTAATTTAAGTCTTCTAAAATATTCCTTACTAAGTTTTATTTGCATTTGTTCATGTCTTATTGTTGATCCTTCATCAATTCCCAAATATTTATACACTCCCTCTTACTCAAGTTCTTTTATATCACATTATTATCCCAAACTGATGTTTTCCTGGTGCTGCAGTTTTCCTGCTTTAAAGGTTGCTTTTGCACAATTATCAAGACCAAATGACATTCTTATATCTAAAAAGGTTTTGACAACCTGCATTTGTGCTTTCAGTTCCTCATCTGATGAGCTATACAGTTTTAAATCATCAACAAAGAGAATATGAGAAGTCTTTATGGTTTTATTGTTTTCTAGGAATCAAGTTATAGCCATGGCCTACGATGTTAAGTAAACATCTTAATGGGTTAAGGGTAAGGCAGAATTGCCACAGTGGCAGAGAGACACCCTGGAATATCCCCCTTTGAATTTTTATTCCTGGGATAATAATTTGTCCTTTATCATATCTTAATTGCAAACTGGTCTGCCACTGTTTCATGGTCACTGTAATGTAGTTGATCAGTTTAGGGTGTATCTTATACATTTTTAAGCACTCTTTTATCCATGAATGTGGGATACTGCCAAATGCTTTGTTGCAGTCACTCCATGCCATACTTAGATTCTGTTCTAATATTCTGTATGGTTATTGTTATTCTCACTAAGGATCTGCATCCAAAATCCCAATCTCTCCTTGTTTCTTGAAATTCCGCCTATTTCATCATCATCCCTTTCCACTTTGAATTATAGGTTTCTGCTTGTGCTATGTATAGGAGCCTTAACTGTGTGGCTCTGAAATACCCCTTCAAAAAAGGGCAATCCCAAACCACCTTTTTCTGTTGGAAGAATCAGCTTGTCCCACTTGACTCTTGCTGTTTTCCCCTCCCAGATACAATCTTTCATCTCTTTATTAATTGCTATCAACAATTTCTCCTCTGGCTGGTAAAAAAATAACTGATCTGTGTATAAAACTAAAGGGACTAAAAACAGTTTAACTGCTTCTATCTTGCTATCCATATTCATATAACAGAACTTCCAATTTCTCAATTTTTTGTATTGCCTTTTGTTTAGTCTCTTCCCACATAGCCTTAGCTGCCACACCAGAATCTTTTCTAATCCATACTCCTAAGTTCTTCATTTTATGTCCCCATACATATGGATATTGTTGAACCAATTCATCTGTGGTACATAATTTGCAACTATTACCATTGTTTTAGCTTCATTCATTTTGTATCCTGAAAAGATTTGAAACTGCCTCAAAATTTTCCACAACACTAAAATGTCCTTTTCTGGTCTTATCAGGTATAAAATACCATCATCTGCAAATAGAGCCACCTTTTCATGACTACCATGCCAATTATTTCCTTGAATTTCTGAGTCCTTTATTTTCTTTGTCAGTGTTTCTAAATATAATGAAACTAACAAAGGGGAAAGAGGACATGCATGCCTGTTCCTCTGCTTAAATAGAAATTATCAGAGAGGAACCCACACACTTTAATATTTACCTCCGATCCCACATATATCCTCTTAATCATCTTTATAATTTTATGAGGGAATGCAACAGCTTTCATTGCACTGCTCATAAACTTTCCAGCTTTCTCTGAATCAAGACCCACCAACAACAGTGGTATTTTCTTACATTCTGCTTTCCACCGGATCATCAATGTTCTGTTAATGTTTTCAGATGTTTGCCTGTCCTCCATAAAACCACATTGATCCATATTTATCCATTTTGGTATCACTTTTGCCATTCTTTTAGACATTATATACATAAACACTTTATAATGATGGTTTAGGATTGAAGTGGGCCTGTATGAAGCTGGATCTGATGGGCCCTTACCCTCTTTTAGGTATTACAGCCACCACTGTTTTCTTCCAGGATGTTGGTGTTTCTCCTCTTAAAATACTGTTAAACAAAACCTTCCTGATCTTTATCAGTTTTTCCCTTCTAGCTTCCAAACTTCCACAGGAATGCCATGTATTCATGGAGACTTTCCTGTCGATTGGTTATACATCACCATTTTTATCTCATCTCCTCCTATCTTAACTGTTAGTAATTGAGCCTTCTCTACCTCTAACCTTGGCATATTTAGTACTTCCATAAACATTTCCATATTTCTCTGCTTTATACAAACTTTCATAAAATTTACAAAATATTTCTAGTACCTCTACATGATCTCTTGTTATCTTTCTTGTTATTAGGCTCCCTGAGCTTGGCAGCAACCCTTTCTACTTTCCCTTGCCTGAGTCATGCTAAAGGTTTTTGTGCTCTGGAGTTATCAAAAAAAAATTGCTTAACAGCAATCTTTTATAAACTCAAGCATATAATCGAGGTATAATCCCTTATTTTCTATTTAACATTCTGCAATTGCTCCTCTTCTTGTTCTGTGAGATTCCCCCTATTCTGCAATACTTGAACATTTGTCAGTCCCTCTAAATAATTCTTGGTACTTTATCACCATATATTTTATTTCCACCCAATTTTTAAACTTCACTTTAATTTTATCTAACTCCCTAGATATATTTTAGAAGAAATTTCTATCTTCTCTATTAATGCCTGAATAATTTCCACTAACCATTCCTTAAATTCCTCTCTTTTCAACAGATAGGTGGGAAAGTGCCAATGTCTCATTTTTATTTCATTACCCTGCATTTTTTAGTTATCATTGGCATGTGATCTGAAATAGTTATTGGATGTGTATCAGCATTTTCAATTTAATGTGCATGTTCCTGTGAATTGTAAGTTCCATGTAGCCTAGCCTAGTTTTTGTATCTTGGGGAATAATATGTACATTTGCTCCAAACTCCTACTACTGCATTCACTTCTTCCCTGCCAGATAGTATAAATTTCCTCAAAAATCTACCCTCCTTTGTTATATTTTCTCTTTTGGGCCCCCCAGACGCATCTTCACTGCTGCAGGTCAAATTCAAGTCCCCACCTATAAGTAATATTCCTTGCTGAAAGCTAATTATTTCTCTCAGAATTTTCTTAAGCTCCATTATATCAGTTTTAGGTGGACTACAGATACATGCCAGTGTAATTTTCCTCCCTTCCCAACAGCCCCGTAGTATTACAAATCAACCATTATTACCTTTTTATTATTTTCTATGAGTATTGGAGCTCCTCTTGCAATTAATATCATTACTTTTCTTTTCCTTTGTCCCAGATATTCCACTGAATAACCATTGTGAAAATCTTTCTTTATCAAATGTGCATATTCAGTTCTTTCCAAATATGTCTCCTGTAGCATAACTATTTGCACTCTACATTTTATAATGTGGTTGACTACTCTTTATTTTTTATATATCTGTGAGACCAGTAGTATTTAAAGATAATATAGAAAGAGTCATTATGTTAAAAGTTATTTTCCCACCTTTTATGTGTAACAGCTGTTACATTTCAGAATACTTTAAAAATGAAGACAAATACAGTTCTTTCTCTCTTTCAGTGGTTTTTATTATCTACAGTACACACGTGCGGGAGCCTCATGGAAAGCACCAGGGAGACTCCCAGAACAAAGGAATAAACAAGCTTATATACTGGTGATATTGCTGACAATACTAAAATATAAAAATGAACCAATTAGATCATTATACAGGGCAATTAACCAATTAAAGGTTTACCCCTAAACATGAGGCAATTCACATCATCATATCTCTGGGTAAAGAAAGAAAATCGGATGCATTTCCATAAAAGGCACATTTCCTGCTTTCAGGCAGACTCTTGTTTTTCAGCATTTTCTCGTTGCTCAGAGTTCATTTAAAGTTCATAGTACACAATACATTTTAATACATACAGACTGTCACATACTCAATTCCCTCAAACACATGCTTTGACTGTTCATATTCTACAATCCCCCATTTGATGCTGTGTAAGCATCACCATTTAACCTATCATACATTTGTCCCAATTTTAACCTAACCATGCTACTGGTCTTTTCATTATTTGAAAACATTGCCATGTTATCATCTATATTCATAGTTGCAGGCATATAAAACTTAGGCACTTTCTTCACAGTTTTTTTTTGAAGACATTAATTTCAAGATCAGTGCTTTGATTAGGAATAAGACAAGAAAAGCAACAATTGCTAATACTGCATTTAATAAAATCAACTTCAACAGTCCACCTCCCCAGCCTGAGAACAGGTTGGTTAACCATGCCCATGTTGAACTATCAGTCACTAGTTTTAAGGCAGAAAATGTAGCATTGTTTAATATTTCAAGCAATTCAGATAGCTTTCTCAGTTCCCAAATTGATTGCACTGCTCCGTATGACGGAATTATACCAGCCCTTGATATGACATCATCACCCAAGTCCATATGGGACAGTCCTTTGTTTAATATTTCAAGCAACTTAGATAGCTTTCTCAGTTCCCAATTTGATTGCACTGCTCCGTATGACGGAATTATACCAGCCCTTGATATGACGTCATCACCCAAGTCCATATGGGACAGTCCTTTGGTACTAGCATGAGCTAAGTCATGGTGGTAAATCCATGAAGCATCAACTCAACCTACAGGATTGGCAGGCTTCTTAACCTCTCGAACGTTTCAAATTTTCCCTTTAGGTAATGCAGATACATGTCGAATAGCTGGAACCAGGTAGCCCAGGAAGCAGCTGCCAGACCAATTTCCTGGTAGCCATTTATATGCTTTTCTTCTGCACACAAAATAACAATTTTTTACTTTAATGGTGATGTTGATAGGTTTGAAATGATCCCCAGTGTCCTGCAGTCTTTTTACAGGTGAAAAGTCTGTTATACAACCCAAATTGTCTGCAGTGCAGTTATATATCACTGTTTTGTTACAATGGCTCCACCCGACTCTGGTTTTACCAAGTTTTTGAAAACACACAGTTCTGTGTTGACGGAGGGACAACTGTAATGCTATTTTGTCCTTTGAAATAACATTTGATGCATCGTAGATCAAATTCGTCCAGGTTTCATTAACCCCTAAAGGGACTATATTTAGCATCAATCCCCCATGAACAGTAGGAATAGCAGTGCAAACCCAACAGTCTGAGACGTTGAGGGGTGATGCATAAGCGTATTTAATGGCTTGATAGGTATTGAAAGGTGGATGCCATGCAGCTCATTTGGCATGAGGTGCAGTTGAAGCAGGAAATAAAAATGGCCACAAAATAAAGCAACAAAAATAACCGCCAAAATAGTTGTGCAGTACTTTTGTGGAAATGGCGGTTGCACTTGGTGAGGTTGTCCAAATGGATAAACGTCAGGCATTGTCAGGTGCTGGTACAGTATGACTTCAGGAGTAGCAAAAGGTAGAGGTTGTTGACCTTCCAATGGGATGACCTTCTTAACGTGCAATGTGTGAATTCAGGTGTCTTGTAGTCGAACCGCTGATGATGTCATCAGTAGAACCAGGAAGGGCCCTTTCCAACGTGATTGAAGAGCTGTTTTTTTGAGAGAATGACTTGACGCATACCCAGTCTCGTGGTTGTAGTGCCGAGGACAGGAAAGGATCAGGAGTTTGTTGAGCTGCTACTACCTGGTGATGATGAAACTGTAAAAAAGAAACAGGAAGTGCAATAGAGGAGAATATTATGATCAAATGCATCATACACAGAAAAGGGTGGTGGTGGAGTCATGGGCATACGCATAGGGCGTCCCATGAGGATTTTATGAGGAGAAAGACCTTTAGTAGGATGTACTTGAGCTCTCATAGAGAGTAGGGCTAGAGGTAGGGCCTGTACCCAAGTGAGGCTTGTTTCAGTAGTAATTTTAGCCAGTCTTGTTTTTAGTGTCTGCTTTATGCATTGAATAATACCTGATGCCTGTGGTCTATATTGACAATGAAATTTTAGAGTGATGCCTAACATTTTACACAGTGAATCAATTAACTGAGCACTAAAATGTGTTCCACAATCTGAATCTATTTGACAGGGAACACCAAAACGAGCTATCAATTCATAACAAAGTTTCTTAGCAACTGAAATAACATTATTCCTAGTGCATGGGTAGGCTTTTAACCACCCAGAAAAAAAAACACCAACAACAGTTAAAACATATTTGAAATGAGCACAAGGCGGAAGTTCAATAAAATCCCATTGCAAAGCGCAAAATGGTCCCAATGGTTTTGGCAGTGGTTGTGTGGGAGCCATAGTGCCTTTTGAAATGTTATACTATAAACAAGTGGAGCACGTGCTCAAAAAAAATGCTGTACAGAAGCAGAAAGTCCTGGGGCAACCCAATCCTTTTGGATTTCTTTTATTAATGCTTGTACCCCAACATGAGCTGGCAAGTGATATGCTTTAATAAGAGAATTTAACATGGACATTGGGCAGATCAGTCTGCCATCTGGATGTTGCCAAATGAGATCAGAGTATTTAAAACAACCTTGAGCCAGCCATGTTTTTCTTTCTGATTCTGGGACTTTATCCTGTATAGCTTTTAACACTGTGGTATCAAAAGTAACCATTGGTTGCAGAGGCTGCAAAAAATGTCCTTGAACAGTTTGAGATAGAGCAGCCTGTTTAGCAGCCCAGTCAGCAAAATTATTGCCCTTAGTTTCAAAAGAGTCATTAGATTGATGGGCTGCACATTTAACAACAGCAATTTCAGATGGTAACAATAAGTCTTGTAGCAAGTTATTAATATAAAAATGTTTTTTAATGGGTGCCCCGGAAGAAGTTAAAAACCCACGTTACTTTGACAGTATACCAAAATGAAGTGCCTGGGGGTAATCGTGCTGATCTTAAAACTTCAGTCGGTGTACTGCTTGGAATTCTCCGGAGTTTGTTCGTAAGCAGGATCCATCAACAAAAAGAACCAAATCAGGATTTTGCAAAGGAGTGTCATACAAGTGTAACCTAGGAGAAAGAACAGAGTTAACTACAAGCACACAATCATGTGGTTCGCCCTCATCCGAAGTTGGTATTAAAGAGGCAGGGTTCAGTGGTGGGAAGCATATGACTTGTAGGGCAGGATTATTTTTTAAACTCAATTCATATTTAGTAAGGCGTGCATTTGAAAGATACTGTTGTTTTCAAAAGTAATGCTTGAACTGCATGTGGGACTGCTAGCATTGTATCATGTCCAAGGGTTAGTGGAGCTGCCATGACAATGAAAACAGCAGCAGCTGCTATGGCCCGTAAGCAAGCTGGGTAACCAGAGACAACCGGATCTAGCTGGGTGCTATAGTAAGAATAGGTCGGTAGCCTCTAGTGCGTTGCTGGGCTAGGAGATCCAAGGCAGTCTTGTTTTGCTCACAGCAAAAGAAAACAAAAGGTTTGGAATAATCTAGCAACCCTAAGGCAGGAGGATTTACCAACTTTGAAAATATAGTGTATACTAAATAGAACAGAGTACTTATATTGTTTTAGTTTTCTGTTTTTTTATTTGAGGAACGGACTAAACTTTAGTTAAGGAAAAGACTGCATTTGTTTTGTTAGCACTATCATTTACAGCATGTAACATTTTGCTCATATTTCCAATCATAATTTGTTGAGTTATTGCAACTGTTTATAACCTGCAGCATATAAAACAATTTTAAGCTGTCATTATTATTATTACCCCCTAAAACTATTACCACAGGATGTATAAACCCATTTAGCAATTTGGTTCCAGATGATGACCATGCTGTAAATATGTCTAACTAATTATGGGCAGTGTCAGCTTTTTGTGTTTTACTATTAATGCTGGGTTATGTGAAATCACACATACAAACTGTGGTGTCACTTTAAATAAACATTTTGAAATTTGAAGGCAATATTGTCTATTTGCACACTAAATTGTAATCTGTCTATTAAAGATACTTGTAATGACTTACTAAATAGTAGGATTTTATTGTGCTTGTAAATGTACAATCTGTGAGATATCTTGTCCTACTAGTTTTTATACCAAGCTCTTCTAAATCTGCATTTGGTAACTTTACAACTTGTAATATTGATGTGCAATATTGTTTTTTGGTTTTGTTGTCCTATTATGGTGCAAGTGGATGGTATTTTTACCACTTGTTCTGTATGAAGTACTGGCTTATTACCCAGAATGGTAAGTATTTTAACCCATGGTCCTTTTTCATGCATCTTTGTGCTATTTGTACAAATAGAGTATTGGTAGAAATCATATCTGTTTTTCCCATCAAATTTATTTTTATTTTTGTGTATGATGTCTTCCCTTGTCAAACCTGTTATATCTTGAGGGGGTAATGTACAGCATTTAATAGAGACTGAGCTGTTTACTGAAATGTTT
Organism: Protopterus annectens; assembly: GCF_019279795.1. Taxonomy (NCBI): domain Eukaryota; kingdom Metazoa; phylum Chordata; order Ceratodontiformes; family Protopteridae; genus Protopterus; species Protopterus annectens. The sequence continues at coordinate 871,505,823 of NC_056739.1, read as the reverse complement.
ATGTCAGCCTTTGATTTTTTTCCTTTTTTTTTTTTTTACCTTTATGTATGCCTGACCTTGTTTAGCTAACCATGCAGTTACATTTGTGTTAAATGTTATTTTTCCAAAGGTACATACCGTATGCTTTTTATAACTGAAGTTGTCTTGTGATGCATTTTGTGTAGCATTTTTTTTCAGCTTACTGTCATTTGTGAAATGTTGTAATAAACAACCCTGATTTCTTCTGTTTGGCATTTTACCAAAAGGAGTCCACTGAGTATAATACTTACAATAACAATCACATTTTTTTATGTTTATCAAAACTTGTTTGTCCTAATAACATTTTGGGAATACTTTTAAGAACCTTTGCACAATGCTTGGCATTGAGTCTTGTACGTTTGTTTCTAAAAAAAAGAGAGACAAACTTAATTGAGCTTCTGTTCCCCCTTGTTTTAAAAGCGATGCATTTTCCTGCTGATTACTGTAAATAATGACCCTCGTTTGATTTCTGTGGATGTTCATTGTTCTATGCTGCTGCAGTCATCACACTTGGGTTATCCTGCCGTCAGGCGGTCCCGCAGTCGGCCTGAATTCCAAAACCTTGGTCCGGCGTCGGTTGTCATTGCTTCTTCCCTGACGTCAGTGTGGCAGGGGTATAAAAGAGGCAGCCGACGCCATTTTCTTCAGTCTTTCTTGCCGTGCGGTGCCCGAAGCAGAAGCAGTTTGCAAGTGCCGGTCGGCCAGCTCCTGAGATTTTTTAACAGAATTTCAGCCGAAGTCTTCGATAAAGCTAAGTACCCCGTTGGGAAAACTTTTCTTGCCTCAGACCGATGTCAGACAAAGTTAATAATTGTATTTCTTGTGGGAAGCAAATACCTCATAAGGATTTTCATTTTTATTGTATTCCTTGCCTAGGCCCAGACCACAACGTTTCTGGTTGTCGGTTTTGCACTAGGTTCAATAAACGCATTATTAAGCATCGGGCTGATACCGCCCGACATTATTTTGGCAGAAAATTCAACTACATTATGTCGCCGGAACCTCCGACAACCGCTATGTTTAAAAAACGCAAGGACAAAGACCGGCAGCCTAGACCAGATACCGAGGTCTCGGTTAGGCCTGCCGCCGGATCTTCGGTATTCAGTGAGGCGCCTACACAGCCCCTGACTACCGCAGATTTAGAAAATACAACTACCTCTCAGTCAGAATCTACTGGGCCACTGGAGCCGGTTCCTCCTCAACTCGTGGATGCCAGCCCTGGTGCCGATCCGGAGACTATGGACAGGCCTTCGGTTTCAGAAGGCATCTTTAAACTGACGACTCTCTCCGTTAAGTCATACGCTAAGCTTCCAAAGGTTAAGAAACTGGGTCCACAGACTCCCACACAGGCCCCTATGTCCAAAAAACAGATGCTCAAAATGGCGGAGGACCTGATTACCCTTATCAGAGGTTCCCATCCCCCTCCTGACAAAAGGCCTAGACTGGAGGAAGATTTACCTCCTTCTGACCAGGAATCCATTTCCTCAGCAGACTCTGAGGAACAGGATTACCCTTTCCCTCTCTATAAAGACTCAGATGCTGAGGAGTCTATTCCCTCTGTTTCCCCCCTGAAGACTTCTCTTCTGGGGAAACCCTGCACACCATGAGAGAGCATTTCCACTGGGAAGGACAATATTACTCTGACTTCAAGAAGAGACTCCGTGAGTTTCTTCTTCTACCTCAGCATAGACCCCCTAGCCATTCCTCCTGTTTTAGACATTCTGGATGATGTCTACACTGAATCCAGTCTAAATCCAGATTCCTTACCTCCAGCACCACCTAAACCAGACAGATACTATCGACTCCCTGACTCTCACAAGTTTTTACATAAAAGCCCTGCTGCAGACCCAGAAACCATTTCCCAGGGTCCCAAAGGGGTTAAGGTCTCTACTGCTAAGATTCCACTACCTGCAGAAAGAGATTCCAGGGCATTAGAAAGATGGGGGAAAAAAGTGTATACCTCTGCCACTTTGGCCATGAGGGCATTAAACTGCCAATTCCACATGATTAAATACAGCAGTACTTGCTTACTCAGTTAAAACAGAAAATGATCCCTCAAACAGATCAATTAGATTTCAAAGGGATGCAAGATTTGGTGCATGCAGCAGAACAAGTGGGAAAACATACCTTGCAGTGTGGTTTTGATTCTTTGGAGGCCTCATGTAGAGCAGCAGTCACAGGGTCTGTAATACGTAGACATGCTTGGCTAAAAGAGCAGACCTTACCAGAACATGTCAAAGCAAAGTTACTGGATGCTCCACTGCAAAAGGATGTGTTATTTGGTGTCATAGCAGAGGAAGTTTTAAAGAAGATGGAAGAAAAGGCAAAATCAATGCAAACAGTTAAAGATTTTTTACAGGTACAACCTCCTCCCTTCAGAAGAAACTGGCCATCAAAAAACTGGTCCTTTCCTGCTTCAGACAAACCCCAAAGGGGCAGGTACAGACGCCCTAGAGGCAGAGGCCAGGCACAATGTACTTTCAGGCCTAGACAATGGCAAACAACAAATCAAAGAGGGGGAGACGACAGATCTCAACCCTTCAGAAAACAAACTCAATGACTTTCCTCTTTGCCTGCCATGAAAAATTGCCCAGGCAGCACCTCTAGGAGGAAAACTGGCTCTTTTCCCACAAAATTGGCACATCATAACAAAGGACAAATGGGTTCTGGATATTATTACCCGAGGCTACAGATTTCATTTTCACACTTTACCACGGATGAGAGGCATGCCAAATCTGCCAACAAAGCAATGGGCAGAGGCACAAAAACAAATTTCAGCTCTCATGATCATGCAAGCAATTCAAAAAGTACCTGCAAAAGAGCAAGGTCAGGGATTTTACTCAAGACTGTTTCTAGTACCAAGAAAGGACAAAGCCTGGAGACCCATCTTAGATCTTTCAATTCTAAACACGTACCTGGACATTCCCAAATTCAAAATGCTCACACTACAGCAGCTTTTTCCCATGCTGGGCAAGGAGTCTTGGCTGGTAACATTGGACCTCCAAGAGGCATACCTGCATGTCCCTATCAGACAAGATTGCAGAAGATACCCCAGATTTTTGGCAGGCACAACGCATTATCAATTCTCTGCATTGCCCTTTGGCTTATCTACTGCGCCCAGAGTATTTACAAAATGCCTGGCATCAGTAATTGCATACTGCAGGCAGCGAGGAATACAAATGTATCCATATCTGCACGACTGCCTTATCCAAGCGGACAGCAAAGACATCCTACTACAGCATCTGGCATTTGTAACAAAATTGCTAAGTTGCCTAGGGTACACAGTAAACAAAAAGAAGTCAAAACTAATACCCTCACAAGAAATAATTTTCCTGGGTGCCAGCTTGAATACAACGGCCCAGATGGCTTACCTCATGCCAGACAAGCAAAAACAACTGGCTCAGTACTTCAAAAAGATGGCAACTTCTACCCAGCTCACTGCAAGGAAATTCCTGCAGGCATTGGGGTACATGGCATCCTAAATTCAACTAATTACATATGCAAGGCTGCATATGAGAAAACTAAAATGGTACCTAAAAAGTGTATGGTCCCAACACAGACACAGCCTCGAAGCAAGTATAACTCTCATTCCCTGCCTTCAAAAAGAGTTTCTATGGTGGGCTCAAGCATGCCAAGCAAACAAGGGCCTTCCCTTTGTCTCACCTCCAGCAAACCAAACCTTGACAACAGATTCATCAGACTACGCCTGGGGTGCACACATGGCAGGACAATGTATACAGGGCAAATGGTCTGCAAACCAAAGGCAACTACACATCAATCAAAAGGAGATGCTAGCTGTAAAAAATGCACTAACAGCCTTCAAGAACCTCTTGCATCCAGGACAACTTCTAATAAGGACGGACAACACCACAATTATGTGGTACATAAACAAACAAGGAGGAACGCACTCCTACCCACTATGCAGACAGGCAATGGACTTGTGGAACACAGCATTAACTTACCAAGTACAACTGCAAGCACAATTCCTGCCAGGAAAAGAAAATATTTTGGCAGACAAATTAAGCAGAAATTTGACAGACCCTCACGAGTGGAGACTACACCCACAAGTATTCTCAATGATAACTCAAAGGTGGGGACCACCAGACATAGATCTGTTTGCCTCAACCAACAATTGCCAGCTACAAATATTTTGCACAAGGACTTATCCCCTGGCCTGGAAAGTGGATGCTCTATCATTCAGTTGGACAGCATTGTCAGTCTACGCCTTCCCACCTCTGCCTCTACTGACCCAGGTATTACTGAAAGCCAGATCAGAGAGACCACAGATGATCCTCATTGCTCCGGACTGGCCATGTCAACACTGGTACCCACTACTACGAAACTTGACTCGCAGCCCTCCATGGATCTTACCTCAATTCCCTCTGCTGTTAACCCAACAAAACTCTCAGATCCTTCACAGTCAACTAAGGACCTTAAATCTAGCTGCATGGAAAATACCTTAAATTATCAAACAACACTTCTCTCAAAGGACGTCCAGAATGTCATTTTGGAGGCCAGGAGGCCCAGCACCAGAAAAACTTACTCAGACAAATGGAAAAGATTTTGTGTATGGAGCCAGGCCAGAAGCCTAAATCCTGGCATCCCAAATATTCCACATACTCCAATATCTGACTGAGATGCTACACAAAGGCCTTTCTTTCTCATCCATAAAGATCCATGCTTCAGCCATTTCAGCTCAATATGATACGGTTCCTCCCATTTTCTCTCATCCTTTGCTAAGGCAGTTTCTCAGAGGGGCAAAAAATATAAGACCCCCCCAGAAGACCACCAACTCCAACTTGGGATCTAAATTTTGTTCTGGAAAAGTTAACACTTCCTCCTTTCGAACCAGCCTTTTCAGCAAAGCTTCAATACTTGTCATGGAAGACAGCCCTGCTGCTAGCTATCAACTCAGCACGCAGAGTCTCAGAACTGCAGGCACTTATGGCAGTGGAACCTTTTATCATTTTCCATCAGGACAGAGTATCTTTAAGCACCAACCCTTCCTTTATGCCAAAGGTAGTATCCAGTGTGGCTCTCAATCAGACCATACACTTGTCCACCTTTTATCCAAACCCACAGAATAAAGGAGAAAGACTCCTTCACTCTTTGGACATTCACAAGACAAAGTCCTTCAGAAAATCTGACCAACTCCTTGTATCCTATGCACCAGGCTCAGAAGGAAAGGCTATTTCAAAACAGACCATCTCCAAATGGATAGCACATTGCATCCGCTTTTGCTACTCACACCACAGGAAAGCAGTGCCTGCTAGTATTAGATCTCACTCTACCAGGGCTACAGCAACCTCAGCAGCCTTCCTCCGAGGAGTCCCAACAAAGGACATTCTGGAGGCAGCTACCTGGAGTTCAGTGCACACCTTCACCAAGCATTACCACCTTCCTCTATACTCAAAAACCAGAGCTGGGTTTGCCACTGCAGTTCTGCAGGGCATCTTAGCTGCACCTAACCCAGTTTAGCTCCTACCACCCAACCATAGCTTTGGGACTCTACCCAAGTGTGATGACTGCAGCAGCATAGCACGATGAACATAGTACAGTTTTGTACCTACCATAAATGTAGATGTTCGGGTGGTTATGCTGCTGCAGTCCAGGTTACCCTCCCTCCATCCCCTCTACCCAACAAGGCTTTTCTTATACCTCCATGTACTTCAACCTTTGGGATGCATGTCTATATGGTGTATTTGCTTACAACTAGTACCATTGTTTTGCACTAAGGTATGTTTTGCAAGTTTCTAATTATGCCTTCTTAGTTTGGGGCACCTGACATCTGGGGCAAGAAAAACTGAAGAAAATGGCGTTGGCTGCCTCTTTTATACCCCTGCCGCACTGACGTCAGGGAAGAAGCGACGACAACCGACGCTGGACCAAGGCTTTGGAATTCAGGCCGACTGCAGGACCGCCTGACGGCAGGATAACCCAAGTGTGATGACTGCAGCAGCATAACCACTCGAACATCTACATTTATGGTAGGTACAAAACTGTACTTTTAGCAATCTTGTTCTTTTTATTTTGACCTTATAGCCCAAAGGCCCTATTTGTTCCGTTACTTAATCACATTGCTCTGTGATGTCTTTTAACTATTTTTGATGTTGTTTTACCTTTAACAAAAGTCTGTTATGTCCAATCTGTGGATCACAAGGTAGTCGTGTGGGCATTTTCCTGCCTGTCATGATTTCAAATGGTGAAATCCTTGTCTTGTTTGGGGTAGCTTTTACCCGTAACATAATTTCTGGCAAATGTTGCACCCATGTAGCATTATTATTTATTTATTTTTTTAACTAGGTTTTATTTATGAAATATTGTAATTGCCTCTGTTTTGATGTTCAGAATGATGTAATTGAAATGCAGATCTCTGTGTTGAATGCTGTGTGCCTTGTCTTGCAGCTGCATTTTTATTTATAGTCCTTGAAGCATGTTTTAGACACTGAACATTCAGCTTGTCTCAAGCTGTACCTGACTTTGTTACATTGTATGAATGAATGTTGCTTTATTTGATTCCATGCTTTTAGCTAAGACCATTTTAACCCTTTAATATCTGTATGCTAGTAAAGAGAAATACATGTATTTAACTGACTATATTATTTTTACATATATTATAGCAACAGATGTGTATATACATGTAACTAGCAAATGGATGTGCACATGCATTTATGCATTTTTAAACCTATTTATCACTGTATAAATTTTCTCTGTTTTATTTTAAGATACAAAACTGTTCATGTTAGTAGAAACACAGTGGGAAACAAACCTTTAGCCTTTTTTTTTTTTTTTGTCTTTAAGACTACTGACGACCGAGACATTTCACCTTTGTTTAGCCTCACGCATGCAATCATTAAAAGCTGCTCAGCACAACCCTGGCATTTTTTTTTCTTTTTTTAACTTCTTTTGCAAATTAGTCAATATATCTTTATTAAAACTACCATTTTCAGGAAAAGCAAGGTTACCGTCATTTTTAGTTAGGGCGATCCACTGGTTTAAAAACATACAACTGTCCCGGGACACATGATAAAACCTATAACCAGCTGGTGTACCTCTTTCTGGCTCATTTATTTTTCCCGCACTCGCTGCCATTTTCACTCAATAAGCTATACTTGTTTAACACAGGTTTAGCTAAGGCGTTATATAAACGTCTTTTTACCCCACTATCATTCCTCCTTTCATACTTATGACGTCAGTATTTCCGTATTACCCCACACTCATACTGCACATTTAATAGCAGAGAAGAAATGCATGCCACTTACCTTAAAACAACTGAATGAGAGAAATGATATATTTTTCTGCATAAAAAAAAAATTTCAAATCTTTAAGGCAGGCAGACAGAGAGATGAAGAAAACACTGCAAAAACAGAAAAATCTGTTATGGGCCCTTTCATTAGTAGTATTTCTTCCACTTCCTGACTGCTGCAGCTTGTTCCCAATTCAGATCCGAGTAAACGGCACCAATTGTTACGTTTCAGAATATTTTAAAAATGAAGACAGATACATTTCTTTCTCTCTTTCTGTGGTTTTTATTATCTACAGTACACACGTGTGGGAGCCGCATGGAAAGCACAAGGGAGACTCCCAGAACAAAGGAATAAACAAGCTTATATACTGGTGATATTGCTGACAATACAAAAATATAAAAATGAACCAATTAGATCATTATACAGGGCAATTAACCAATTAAAGGTTTACCCGTAAACATGAGGCAATTCACATCATCATATCTCTGATTAAAGAAAGAAAATCGGATGCATTTCCATGAAAGGCACATTTCCTGCTTTCAGGCAAACTCTTGTTTTTCAGCATTTTCTCATTGCTCAGAGTTCATTCAAAGTTCATAGTACACAGTACGTTTTAATACATACAGACTGTCACATACTCAATTCCCTCAAACACATGCTTTGTCTGTTCATATTCTACACAGCGTTTTTGTTAAGTATCTCACTCCAGCTTTTGTGTTGTACGCATACACCAATGTCTGGCAGGTTGATCATTTATACAGTTCTTTCTTGTCATATCCATTTGAGCATATGTTGCATATGAAAAAAAAAATTCTTTTATCGAAAGCCCTAAAACAAACAAAACAAACAAAAAAAAAAAACAAAACAAATACACCCCTAAAACTTATTAACTTAATACTAACACAAAACTATGTACATCTTCAAATACTAAAGTTTTACATTCCTAATAGGAACAATCATCCCAAACTGACAGCCACATTCACACACATGGGTTAACCTAAAAGCAAGGTTATCCATGTTAAGATGCAGTGTACAGCCTGTGTTTCTACTAGGTGCTGTCTGGTTTTGTCTTGTCTTTATTTCTGTCCCAGATTGGGCAAACATTTGAATGATTTCAGAAATCATTATCTCCTAGCCATTAAAAAAGCCATTGAAAGAAAGAAGTATTCTGTTTTTATTGCTTTTTTTTTTCAGATTGTTTCCATGGAGACATGAGAACCAGATATAGAGTTGCTTCTACAAACATTTGTTTGCTAGAGAAAAGCTTTATTATATTCTGTGCTCTTTGTTATTTATTTGCTTTCTTTTAAAACTTCTTAATAGAGCAAGCCAAGAGCCTTAATAGAGTCATTCCCCTTATGCAAGAATGAGAAAAAGCACATAATTTATTCTCGTAACATGGTCTTTTGACCATACTTTTCTTTTTTTTTTTTTATGTCACTGTGCCTACATTTCTTAAAAGTGAACAAGGAGAAAGAGAAAAGAGGGGAAAAATTGACACCTGTTTACTTCAGTATCCCCATTACACTTGAAAATAACTGAGAAAAACTTTACTTTATAGCATGCAGATTATATCATGCACTATAAAAATACTACTTTTAAGAAAAAAAAATTGTTTTACTTACAGTTAATGTTCTCCCTCCACTTCCCCTCTCCTAAGTGTTCTTCCAAACATTAATGACATATGCTTTGGAGTACACTACAAGTTGAACAAAGTCAAAAAATTGTCCAATATTTCCAAGTTTTATTGTTCTATCTTGTTTCGCAAACATAATCAATGCTTTGTAATCCCACATTTATTTGTCAATTTCCAAATTGCTGGTTTTTATTCCTGTTTATCTCCATTTCCATTTCCCAAATCCAGTCTCTGCTTCATTTCCAACATACTCTTGGTTATTCTAGTCAACTCTTTTGCTTCTTTCTGTTGAAACATTGGAAAGGGCCTCACTGGCTCAGTCTCTCTTTGGTCTTTATTACCAGAAGATCAAGAAACAGAATCTCCTTCTGTTTCACAGTCACTTTTTGTTGGACAAACGTTTGTATTTCTTCCTTAGCATGTTCCACATCAAAAAACGATTTTGTCCCTCCAGCAAAAAATATTCTGAAGATAGCTGGGTACAGAAGTTTGAATCTCATATCTGCGTCGTGACTTTCTTTGAATAGTGGAATAAATTTATTCCTCTTCTGTTTGGTATACAGTGAGTACTCATTTAAGCACTCTACTATCTCCCACTTTAATACTTTGTCTTTTTGCTGCAGTTTTGCCAGAATCAACTCATTCTGCTGGTAGGATTGCATATTTACAATTAAAGGACTAGGCTGCTTTCTCATGGCCAGGTTTGGTGCATACAGATGATGCCCCCTTTCAATTAACACATACAGACAGAGGCACACACACACACACACACACACACACACACACACACACACACACACACACACACACACACACACACATATGTGTGTGTGTGTGTGGGTGTGTATATATATATATATATATATATATATATATATATATATATATATATAAATTTAAATATATAATACACACACAAATTTATTTATAAAACAGTGCTACAGGTATCCTCACTTCAGCTCTGTCACTTGAAAAAGAAGATGTAAAACACTGTTGTCCTTCCTTCAAAAAGATAGCAGCCTTGCCAGGAGAAGTGCATGGAAACTGACCTGAGTGTCCCTCATGATCCTTTAGCAGTAGACACAGCTGCTTTTTTCAAATACATTTCTTTAGTGAGTACCAGCCACTCAGTTGCTATGTTCCCTCTCTATTGTAATAAGGGATTGACTTTTTTCAATGTCTGACATGCAGAAAGAAAAGGGAGCAGTCACCCTGCAGGCAGGTACCTTTGGTCGTGAGTGCTTGGATTCCAGTGATGACCACCCCCTAAAATCTCAAACATGAGGAGCATATTTGTAATAGGCTCACTCACATGGTATGGGTCTTTAAATCTCCCCCTGTATACTGTCTGATTAAACTTAGGCTGACAGAGTCTACTTCTCTTCTAGAGTTAAGTTAAGCTTGTTAAATAAGGTCAGCAATTCTTCTGCAGTTATTGTGATACCACTTGAGCTTGTGGAGATGCCTAATCCATTGGATGTGTGTGTCATAATTCACATTTGGGGAGTACTCCATAAGGGAAAGGGTATGATGCCACTACAGACCTGCTTGCATACTTATCAGAACTCAGGATTACCTCCAGCATGCACATTCTGTGGGCTTATCAGTTCATCCAAAATGCATGCGCTGTTTAGTTTCCTTTTCTGGTGGATGAGTATATGCCTTCCCATGCTGCAGATAGAGACAAGAGAGTATCTTTCTGTCCTTCCATCTTCCCTGAGTCTGTTGACCCAGTAGTATTTGTTTCAAGGTGAACAACAGGATGATTTCCTATGCCTTGTTGAGTCATGTATCCCTAAACTCTCTTGAAAAACTGCCACAGGAAGAACGAAAAACTTCACACAAAACGGTTTAATAGAATAAACAATAAAATCTAGTAAATTTAAAGTGCTTTTCGTCCAGTCAAGTGACCGGATTTCATCAGACAAATCAACAAATTTATACACAGCTTTATATAGAAAACACTCCCCCTCCAATGTAATTATCCACTAATATGTTGTAACCAAGTTCAAATAGAACTCCTGGAAATAAAACATATCAAAAATTAAAAGTAAAATTACAAGTTTTAAATTTTAAATTTCAAATAAGTTACATCACAACTTACTATATATAGTATATATGTTAAAAAATATATATATGTTAAAAATCTTTGTACCAAAAACAATATAATATATAAATAGTCCTAAAACAATGTTCTAAACTACAGCTAAAATGTAACACATACTTACTATAAAGCCTTAGAACTAGTTAAAGCAAGCATTACCTAGACAAACTTCTCGGCTTCAAAGTACATGTAATTTATGTAATCTCATTTAAGCCCGGCAGTCTACAGGAATCCAACCGTAACTGCCATAGCAACTCTTGTCTTTCCAAAAATAACTGGAAAGGGCCCACTCTAATATCAGATACAATCTGCTCAATAATTCTAAAATGGAATACATGTGATGGGTAACTAGCACAGTGTCTTGCCGAAGCATTCTCTGTTTTACCCCTGTTAATACTATAGGTATGTTCATATACCCTTTCTCTAAGGTTTCTGTCAGTTTTCCTGGCATAGAATGCTGAGCAAGCTTGACACTGGGCAAGGTAAACCGCAGATTTCGAATTACAGTTATTTCCAATCAATTTTATACATCCTATTCCTAATGGTAAAAGTAGATCCAGAGGCCATATATTTACAAAAGGTACACGATTCACACTTATACATCCCTGGTGTCCTATATGCAATGTGTTTACGTGTCTCCAAATGTGCCTTCATATTCCTACACCTTCTAAAAATCATAATAGGGTGTTTTCCTACTTTTTCCACAATCTCCCTTTCGTGAGCAGTAAGTTCCAGTACCTTACCAAGATGTTGCTAATACTATAAGCATCTAAACTAAAAGGTGTAATGAAACTAACATAGTCTCCTACCCAAGTTTTCTCTCCTTGCTCCATCCCAACAGGGCCTATGATATCAGCATACATGGAACCCACTTGGGTCCAAGCAGTATCGGTTACTTGACCATTACCTAAGATGGGCCTATAGGTCCCTATTCTTCTTTTACATTGCACTTCATACGTTAGGTCCATAATCATAGCTTCAGGGTACCCTCTATGTAAAAACTTATGTTTTAACACTTCACATTCTTCAAGGAAAACCTCATCAGTAACCATTCTTGCTGCTTGCACCAATTGACCTTTAATAACTTTTAGTTATGTACTCACCATAACTTTAGATGTTTGGGATCCATCTCGCCTACATTCTGTACTGATGGGCTCAGAGCCGATCCCTCGGCTCCGACTCGGCACGCTTATGCTATAGAGCGAGGCCTCTTATTGGCTGAGCTATCTTTATCCCAGTATGCACCACCACTAATCCCCCAGATCTTGTTTGTCCGCATTCATGCACACATGCACAACTTGTTTATATAACATTGTTAGATGTTTCAAGATGAAACAACAGGATTCGGACCTTTTGATATCCTCTGATCTCCAAGGAAGGGGGAAGGAGGGTGGGTTATTAGAATGTAGTAGATGGATCCCAAACATCTAAAGTTATGGTGAGTACATAACTAAAAGATGTTATGTGATCCTATCTCGCCTACATTCTGTACTGATGGGACAGCGTCCCTAGCACCTAAATCCTGGGTGGCTCATTGGAAAACACTCCTGAGCACTGTGGAACCAAATGAAGCTCGTCCTCTAGATGCCACGTCCAATTTGTAGTGGGAAATAAAGGTGTGCGGGGAAGACCATGTAGCCGCAGCACAAATGTCACTAATAGCAAGCTTAGAATGAAATGCTATAGAAGTAGCCATAGCCCTTGTAGAATGAGCTTTGACAGAGGTGGTAAGCTCTTTGTTAGAATAAAAATAAGCTTGAGTAATACAGTCCCTGATCCATTTGGCAATAGTGACCTTTGTGACAGCTTTGCCCAATTTATTGTCTGCAAAGGATACAAACAACTGATCTGTTTTCCTTGATTGTTTGGTCCTGTCTAAATAAAAACGTAACTGCCTGTGGACATCTAGTGTGTGGAATATGAACTCCGCTTTGTTAGAGTATTTCGGGAAAAAAACTGGAAGCTCTAACGATTGTTGTAAGCAGAAACTAGAACAAACTTTAGGGACAAAGGAAGGATTTGGCCTGAGGGATACTCTGTCTTTGTGAAAAACCAAGTACGGGGGTTTTACTTACAAAGCTTGAAGCTCTGAAACTCTTCTGGCAGAAGTAATAGCCACCAGAAAAGCTGTCTTCCATGATAGAAACTTTAGATCACATGTAGCTGCCGGTTCAAAGGGGAAAGAAGTCAAGGCACGTAAAACTATATCGAGATCCCATGGAGGTGCAGGATGAGAAATCGGAGGTCTTAATATAGCAGCACCTTTCAAGAAGGTCTTACACAATCTGTTGCTCATTAAAGGTGGGTCTATCGATTGGTGAAAATTAGAAATTGCTGCCAATTGTACCTTGATGGTAGAAACTGAAGAGCCTTGATTGAAAAGAGAAGTTAAAAATTTTAGTACTTCTGCCACAGGAATAGAAATGGGGTCCAGACCCCGGAGTTGAGCCCAAATAGCAAATCTTTTCCATTTGCTAGAATACAGTTTCTTTGTAGCAGACTTATGGGCCGAAGACAATATGTGTACAACATCTGGATCCAATGTATGACTCCTAACTATAGTCAGAAGAGGAGGAGCCAAGCCGTCAATTTTAAGGTGTGTAGGGACTGGTGGAATAGTCCCGACTGATGAACCAGTAGGTCTGGGATCTGATCCAGGAACCATGGACCTTCCAGAGCATATTTCCGAAGACAGGGAAACCATACTTGACGGGGCCAGTAAGGAGCAATTAAGATCATTTTGCTCCCCAAGAGAGATGCCTTTTGAATCACCCTGGGAAGGAGAGGAACTGGAGGGAAGGCATAAAGCAAGCCGGTGGGCCAAGGACGGACTAGCGCGTCCATGGGGCTCTTCCCCGGAGCCGGGGTTAGGGAGAAGAATTCTTTGCACTTTGCATTCAGAGCAGTCGTGAATAGGTCGCAACACGGAACTCCCCATTTGTTGAAAATCTGACTTGCAACTGTCATATTCAGAGACCATTCGTGAGGAGAGAGGATGGTTCTGCTCAATCTGTCGGCTATCACATTGGACTTGCCGGTATGTGAGTAGCCACTAGAAGCGCTTGGTCGAGACTGCCCATTCCCAAACTCTCATGGCTTCTCTGCAAAGAGGGTAGGATCTGGTCCCTCCCTGTTTGTTCAGGTACCAGACAACTGACATGTTGTCTGAGTGAACAGCAATTACGCCCTGAGGGAGATAATCGTGAAGGGCTTGAAGAGACAGAAGTACTGCCCTCATTTCTAAGATGTTGATATGAAGTAAAGTCTCTTCCGGGTGCCATTTGCCTTGGACTGACCTGCCCAGGGAATGCCCCCCCACCCCATCTGGGAGGCGTCCGTGGTCAAAGTGGCTGCCGGAGGAGGTAGAACAAAGGGTCGTCCCTGATCCAGATTGGAGGGCACTAGCCACCAGCGAAGGTCCCGTTTGCAAGATTCCGTGATCCATATGAGGTGACTGAGAGGGAGTTCCTGAAAGGACCACTGAGCTGAAAGAAGCCACTGGAGAATTCTCATGTGCAACCTTGCCAAGGGGACTAGAAGAACCGTGGCGGACATGGATCCCAATAGCTGCAGGACCATCCTGGCTGGAGCTTTGGACCTGGGATGTAAGGCTCGAACTTGAGTCTGTATGGTTTGTATTCTGTCTGTCGGTAGATAGACCCGCATTCGGTTTGAGTCTATCTCGACTCCTATGAATCTTATTCGTTGAGATGGCAGCAACACAGACTTTGGCCAATTGAAGGTGATTCCAAGGGAACTGCCCAGTAATATAGTGGCTTGAAGGCTCTGTAGTAGTAGATGCCTGGAGGTGGCAGTTAGGAGCCAGTCGTCTAGATACGGAAACACCTGGAATCCTAGACTTCTCAGATGAGCCAAACACTTGGTGAACACCCTGGGGGCTGTGGTGAGACCAAAGGGCAGCGCACGGAACTGAAAATGACTGCCTCCTAGGCTGAAGCGCAGATGTCTCCTGGACGCTTGATGTACCATGATATGGTAATAAGCGTCCTTGAGATCTATGGAGCACATCCAAACACCCTTCTCCAGCAATGGGAGAATGGTTTGTAGGGTGACCATTCAGAACTTGGACTTTTTGACTGAACGGTTTAGAATGCTGAGGTCCAAAATGGGTCTCAAGTCCCCGGTCTTTTTTGGCACCAAAAAGAATCTTGAGTAAGTCCCTAATCCGATCTGGTCTGCGGGGACCGGTTGGATGACTCCTTTTTGCAGCAGCTTTGAAACTTCTGAGGCTGCAGTATCCCGCTGACTGGGTGGAGGGTCCGGGATTCTTTTGGACTGAGGGGGGGGGATGAGAGAATGGGATGGAGTAACCTCCGGCGATAATTCAAAGCACCCATCGGTCCTGAGTAATACGTTCCCAGGCCTTTAGATGCTTCGAGAAACGATCCCCGACTGGCTCCGGAGCTGCACATCCGGGCAATCCCTCAGGGACTATGAAAGGCTGAAGAGCCACGAAAGGACTCGCGGTCTCCAGTGTTGCGAGGGCCTCTGCCGCCTCTGGGACGGTGTCTTCCGGAAGAATTTCCCCCTCCTCTGCCTCTGGAAGGGGAATCCTCCTGCTGCGAGGGGTAAGGCTTCTGAGATCTACGGAACCACATTTTCCCTCCTCTTTTAGCCTTGGGATAAGGCCGAAAGGGAGTGGAAAATCGTGCCCCTACGGCAGTCAGAGTCTTACCCTCCTGTTCACAGCGGGTTAGTGTGTCCTTTACTTTGGGTCCAAACAGGGAGGACTCATCAAAGGGGGCATCGGCAAAGGAAGACTTAAAGGCCTCCGCGAAATGACACAGGCGGAGCCAGGCTTGTCTCCGTAGAGCAATGCCTGTACCCACCGCTCTACTCGCCCCTTCGGCCACATAAGAAATGAGCCTCATGGACGAGTTCGAAATGGACGACATTGTAGCCAGCTGAGAGCCAACCGTCTGGGCCAGCTCCTCAGGCAGGTTACCTAAGAGGGTATCGGATAGATCCTTAATCAGATCCCTCTGAAATCTGGTAAAGTGCGTAAGGTAGTTCAAGGACCTCAATGTAAAGGCCGCTGAACTGAGGGTGCGCTTTCCGTACCGATCCATGCTCCTAGACTCCTTATTAGGAGGATGGACGGACGTCGAAGCCTCTGCTACATCTTGCTGGGTAGCAGATGCCACCACCAAAGCATCTACAGCCACACCTTTAGTTAAAAACTCTTTTTCAGGGGGTGCCGAGAGGAACTTGTTCGGACAAGCAGGTACCGGTTCCACAGAGTCTGGGTGTTCCCACGCCCTTCGACAGATCAAATCCAAGAGCTCATCGAAGGGCGAAGACACCCAGGAGGCGGAGGGCTGAGCCCCGAAGGCCTTCAGGAACACAGACTCATCAGCAGAGGGAGGTTTGGACTGCCAGCCGCCTCATTGTTTTAGGGCTTCCAGGATGTCTGCAAAGGAGACATCATCCGAGGACGACTTAGGGGACCCCTCTGCATCATCGAGATCAGTGTCTGATGTAAGAGACTCATCAGGGGAGTCAACGTGCTTCCTCTTGCACGATCTCTTCCTGGGGGGTTCTTCCGAAGAGGCTTCAGAAGGACCTCCAGGAGGGGGAGAAACCCCAGCGGGGGTAACCTGAGGCCCAGGGGCTCCGCTGTCTAAGGACAGGGGGACTGCCAAAGACCCAGTCTCCGTATGCAGGGAAGGCGCTGGGGAAACCGTGGAGGTAGCCAAGGAAGATTTGGCTAATGCACTCCTCATAGCCCTGAAGGCGGGACCACCAGAATCCTGGGAGGGTCCCACCTCCGTGGCCACGACAGTGGATGGCACTCCCGCCGCCGACGCACCAAGAGGGAGACTTGGGACCGAAAGCATCAATCCCGAAGCCTCCCCCCTCAGGGCCGAAGGAAGAAGTCCATGTACTGAACTCCGACCCAAGAGCCGGAGTTGGAGCAAGGGTCGGGCCCGACCCTAAAACCTCCACCGGTTCCATCAGTGCCGGCTCCAACGGTGCCGAAGCTTTTGGAGGAGGAACCACAGTAGGGGAGTGGACCATCGGCTCCGAAGCCGAATGGGCTGGAGCCGAAACTAGCTTTTGGAACACCGGAGACTGGAAGAGTCTAAGGAGCACTCTGTCGATGTCCGAATCAGACATCTTGGATGATCTAGAGGATACCGATCGGGCCCGAACCGATTTCTCCATCGGCTCCGAAGGGCTCGGGGACCGGCTCCGAATGGACTCTACCACTATCGGCTCCGAGGGAGATCTCAAGGTAATTTCCCTCGGTGCTGATAAGGACTTCGGCTCCGAAGGGGAAGAGTCTGAGCCGGTAACCCTTATCAGCTCCAATATCAGTGGAGCCGATGAGGGTGACCCGCCTCTCGATGCTCCAGTCCTCGGCTCCGAAACCAGAGGGGTCGAGGCTGGAGGCATCGAGGCAGACCGTTCCGCCCTCGGCTCCGAAGTCCGTGGAGCCGATGGAGAAGTCTGCTTAGATTTTTTAGCGGTCGGTTCCGACTGACTGGTCGGAGCTGACGCTTTCTTCTTTTTAGAAGGAGAAGGAGAGGAAGATAAAGCCTCCTCGAAGGATGGCTTGATTAACCCCTTGAGGATTAATTTGTTCTTCCTCTCCTGGAGGACTCTTGATGAGAAAGCGTGGCACACACTACACGACTCTTGTAGGTGCTTGGCACCTAAGCAATAGACGCACGAGGAGTGGTCGTCCGTTATGGACATTTTAAAACCACACCTCATGCATTTCTTAAACCCGGAGGGTTTGTGTTCTTTAGACATAACTGCTTTAGACAACAGAACCTATCTAAATAAAACACAGCAAAACTTAAACAAACAAGCAAAAAGTAAAGTTTTGTTTTGACTTTTTTTTTTTTTTTTTTTTTTTTTTTTTTAACAGACTATACAGTTAAACAACACAGAGAAAGAGAGTCAAGACCCTCTAACTTAAACGGGTACTTGACCCAGGAAAGAGACACTAGTAATAAAGCAACAGGGGAAGGCCCCTCTAACTAAAACGGGAAACCTTCCCTGACTAAAAAAATCACGTATTTCTCAACAGAAATTAATCAATCACACTCGTATAACAACAATGGCTGTTAAAACAGCTTTTGGGTTCAAAGTAAGCAAATTTCTGACAGGAAAAAGCCTAAATAAATAGTACTTAGCCCAGCCAAGTTGAGACCACGTCTAAGCTTGTAAGCGGCAAACGAGATCTGGGGGATCAGTGGTGGTGCATCCTGGGATAAAGATAGCTCAGCCAATAAGAGGCCTCGCTCTATAGCATAAGCGTGCCGAGTCGGAGCCGAGGGATTGGCTCCGAGCCCATCAGTACAGAATGTAGGCGAGATAGGATCACATAACATCTGATCTTTTTTGATGAATTGGGTGCGAGCTAGTAAAGTGCAACACAGAATTTTAACACATTTCTTACTGATATATTCTTGCAGAATATTGTTTTCTATTTTTATCTTTCCTCAAGTCCACATCTAAATATGCAATCCTTCCATCCTGAAAGTTACCAGTAAACCTCAGGAAACTAGTAGTGTTGTTCAGGTACCTAATCATCTGTTCGGCAGCATCTGCATTCCCTTTAAACATGACAAA
Organism: Protopterus annectens; assembly: GCF_019279795.1. Taxonomy (NCBI): domain Eukaryota; kingdom Metazoa; phylum Chordata; order Ceratodontiformes; family Protopteridae; genus Protopterus; species Protopterus annectens. The sequence continues at coordinate 871,487,216 of NC_056739.1, read as the reverse complement.
AATATCATCAAGGAATCTAGTATAAAAAACAATCCTTGTACTAATATCAGTACAGTTAAAAATGTATTGGTGCTCCCAATGGGACATCACCAAGTTAGCAAAACTCACTCCACATGGTGAGTCCATTGCGACACCCACTTTTTGTAAGAATATCTCATTGTCAAACATAACAAAATTGCTCAATAAAATGATGTCTAGTAACTTTTCAATAAGTCTAACCTCAGCATTGGTGGCTGCATGCCATGGTGGCTCCATGCCATCTTAATCTATCTACCACCCATTCTATACCTGTTTCTTGCGGGATTGAAAAATACAAATCTATGACATCTATTGTAAGGAAGTTCACATCCTCGATATAGTCATATTCATTAATGGCAGCGATAAATGCCCACGAGTCCCTACAAATCTGTTTTTCTTTTTCCACATTTCTTTAAAATAGAGTCTACCAACTTTGCAATAGCATAAGTAATAGGGGATCTAGCATCAACTAAAGCCCTCATGGGGGGGGGGGGTCACAAATACTCTTATGCATTTTGGGGATTCCAAATAGAGAGGGTATTCTAGGTGCAAGAGTTGACAAATAATTCAGTGTATGAACATCTATCATCCCATCAATAAAGAGATCATTCAAAAAAGTTTTAATGCGGTTATATGCCAAATGCAATTCATTCAAACTTGCTTTTTCATATGTATCACATTCAAGCACAACCCTCATCCTCTTATTATAATCCTCGATATCCATGAGTACCAACCCACCCCCCCATGTCAGGCTTTAATACTCTAACTGGTAAAGATTTAAGTGAATGTAATGCGTCTGTTTCCCTTTTAGATATATTGCAGTTCTCAAACTTGATAGAGTGGTCAGCTAGGGCTCTAATGTCAAATTCACACGTATTGTCAAACAACAATAATAACGAGTGTATGAGAGGGTATAAGTACTTAAAGCCCTCACACCATTGTGTTCCACAGAGTTATTGCCAAACAGGAGGGTCATGTTTAACTTTCGAATGTACAATTTTAAGTCCAGTAAAGTCTTAGGAAGGTCAAAATGTACTGAAGGTACAAAAGTAAGTCCTTTCGAAAAAAGTTCAATTAAATGTCGAAACTAGAGAAATTGTAAATTTTAAAGTCACCATCCTTGTTAACAACTATCTTACATTCATTACCATTTCCATAATCAACAGAAAAATTAGTGGAACAAAGTTTTACCTTTTCTTCTTGTTGTTCCTGTTGACTCCCCTCATATTGTAGACCCATTGGTGGTTCTGCCCTTTGGTATTGTAAAAACTCTGGGACTCCTGGTGCTGCTGCTGCAAAACGTCTTTTTTTAGTCTTGAGTTATTATTAGGTTTCTGAATGGACGTACTAGCAACTTGCATGTTCTGCTCGTCTCCATCCCAGTTACTCTGGCCTATGCCAGGTGATGTCACTTCCTCACTGTTAGTTTCTGAATTGACGTTTTGATTGTGGGGGGTGTGGGCCCTCAATCAATAAAATTCCTATTTTGTGGATGGGGTGGTTCAGGATACGCTATCCCGTTCTTGTAATCATTAAGATCTCTGTTTAATTTCTTAATTTTAGTCTCCATACATTTGTTTATTTGCTGACTGATGGTTGCAAAACGTCTTTTATAATCTAACTGGTAGCACGAAAAATCACAATCTGCCCTGATTTCAGTGTCAAGTTCAGTGACCTCAGATGCCAGACTATCTATCGTAGCCTGGTAATGTTTGCACATCAAATTAATAAGTTTCAAGCCCTGCTTGTTAAACAGATGTACTAGTTCTAAGTGGAAGGCAGACCCTGCAGGAAATTGCCAAGACCGGAGACCTTTGAGTACAATGCCTTCCTTCTTGCATTCCATGAAATAGTTGACCTCCAACTGCAGTTTCTTAATTTTTAATAACTTATAGTTCAATGTTTTCAATTTAGAGATTATTGTAACACTTCCCTCAGCCGGTTGTCACTGATAGGAATGCTCATTACTGTTATTAAGCATGGGTTGTTCTCTTAACCAACCCGAAAGGTCAGGGAGTCCAATAAGCCTCAAGGAAGCTTGTCTATACGTTGCACCTTTAGACAATTAGTTACAAATGTTCGGCACAACACCCTGAGTAGTAGCAGGTTTAACCAACCTCACATTACTCAAATCCGTCATTACAGGACTACCGTTGTTAGCCCCTTCCAATCGTACCGCAATGTTAGGTGGATTCACAAGCTTGGAGTGTTCATATGGTTCAACTGAGTCAAACCATTCACTCGAACTGTCGGATCTTCCAACTGCTGGTTTATGACTCCTAAAAGTGCAGTTAAGATAACAATTTCCATAGAAAGCGGTTGAGGTGCCTGGGAGGGTTGGGAAACCAACTCAATGGAAGTGTTCAGCATTCCACCGATGGCCATCATAACTCGAACAAACCAGGAAAACAGGAAAAACAGCAAACAATCAACTTGGAAAACTGCCACAGGAAGAATGAAAAACTTCACACAAAATGGTTTAATGGAATAAACAATAAAATCTAGTAAACGTAAAGCGCTTTTCGTCCAGTCAAGTGAACGGACTTCATCAGACAAATCAACACATTTAAACGCAGCTGTATATAGAAAACGTGATTATCCACAAATAAGTTGTAACCAAGTTCAAATAGAACTCCTGAAAATAAAACATAAAAAAATTAAAAGTAAAATTACAAGTTTTACATTTTAAATTTCAAATAAGTTACATCACAACTTACTATAAATAGTATATTTTTTAAAAAATATATATATTTGTTAAAATATCTTTATACCAAAAACAATATACTATACAAATAGTCCTAAAACAGGGAAATATGGGCATTTTTTGCTGCCATTAATGAATATGACTATAGCGAGGATGTGAACTTCCTTACAATAGATGTCATAGATTTGTATTTTTCAATCCCGTAAGAAACAGGTATAGAATGGGTGGTAGATAGATTAAGATGGCATGGAGCCACCAATGCTGAGGTTAGACTTATTGAAAAGTTACTAGACATCCTTTTATCGAGCAATTTTGTTATGTTTGACAATGAGATATTCTTACAAAAAGTGGGTGTTGCAATGGGCTCACCATGTGGAGTGAGTTTTGCTAACTTGGTGATGTCCCATTGGGAGCACCAATACATTTTTAACTGTACTGATATTAGTACAAGGATTGTTTTTTATACTAGATTCCTTGATGATATTTTTGTCATGTTTAAAGGGAATGCAGATGCTGCCGAACAGATGATTAGGTACCTGAACAACACTACTAGTTTCCTGAGGTTTACTGGTAACTTTCAGGATGGAAGGATTGCATATTTAGATGTGGACTTGAGGAAAGATAAAAATAGAAAACAATATTCTGCAAGAATATATCAGTAAGAAATGTATTCAAATTCTGTGTTGCACTTTACTAGCTCGCACCCAATTCATCAAAAAAGATCAGTTATTAAGGGTCAATTGGTGCGAGCAGCAAGAATGGTTACTGATGAGGTTTTCCTTGAAGAATGTGAAGTGTTAAAACATATGTTTTTACATAGAATGTACCCTGAATCTATAATTATGGACCTAACATGTGAAGTGCAATGTAAAAGAAGAATAGGGACCTATAGACTCATCTTAGATAACGGTCCAATAACCGATATTGCTTGGACCCAAGTGGGTTCCATGTATGCTGATATCATAGGCCCTGTTGGGATGGAGCAAGGAGAGCAAACTCGGGTAGGAGACTATGTTGTTAGTTTCATTACACCTTTTAGTTTAGATGCTTATAGTATTAGCAAAATCTTGGTAAGGAACTGGAACTTGCTGCTCACGGAAAGGGAGATTGTGGAAAAAGTAGGCAAATGCCCTATTATGATTTTTAAAAGGGGTAGGAATATGAAGGCCCTTTTGGAGACATGTAAACACATTGCATATAGGACACCAGGGATGTATAAGTGCGAATCGTGTACCTTTTATAAATATATGGCCTCTGGATCTACTTTTACCATTAGGAATAGAATGTATAAAATTGATGGGAGATAACAACTGTAATTCAAAATCTGCGGTTTACCTTGCCCAGTGTCAAGCTTGCTCAACATTCTATGTCAGGAAAACCGACCGAAAACTTAGAGAAAGGGTATATGAACATACCTATAGTATTAACAGGGGTAAAACAGAGAATGCTTCGGCAAGACACTGTGCTAGTTACCCATCACATGTTTTCCATTTTAGAATTATTGAGCAGATTGTATCTGATATTAGAGGGGGCCCTTTCCAGTTATTGTTGGAAAGACAAGAGTTGCTATGGCAGTTATGGTTGGATTCCTGTAGACAGCCGGGCTTAAATGAGATTACATAAATTACATGTACTTTGAAGGTGAGAAGTTTGTCTAGGTAATGCTTGCTTTAACTACTTCTAAGGCTTTATAGTAAGTATGTGTTACATTTTAGCTGTAGTTTAGAACATGAACATCTTTACCTGTTTTAGGACTATTTGTATAGTATATTGTTTCTGGTACAAAGATTTTTTAACATATATATATATATATATTTTTTTTTTTTTAACATATATACTAGTTATAGTAAGTTATGATGTAACTTATTTGAAATTTAAAATTTGTAATTTTACTGATAATTTTTGATATGTTTTATTTTCAGGAGTCCTATTTGAACTTGGTTACAACTTATTGGTGGATAATCACATGGGAGGGGGAGTGTTTTTTATATAAAGCTGTGTTTAAATTTGTTGATTTGTCTGATGAAGTCCGGTCACTTGACTGGACAAAAAGCACTTTACGTTTACTAGATTTTGTTTATTCCATTAAATTGTTTTGTGTGAAGTTTTTCTTTCTTCCTGTGGCAGTTTTTCAAGTTGATCATTTGCTGTTTTTCCTGTATCCCTAAACTCTCTGCCTGTCCCAGTTGTATTTCTTTATTAATGGCCAATTTCCTTAGAGAGACCAACAATGCCCAGTAACTCAAAGGCGATGAATTATCTGAAAAAAAATTGTGACAACTATCTCATTGTGGTTTTTCACTTAGCCTATTATAATTTTGACTGCACTGGTGTAACAGCTAGACAAGCCACTTGGATGTATATGTGCCAAATGTCATGGTTAATACACTGTTCCTCCCAGTTTGAACTGAAACAACCCATTCTGGATATTGCATCAGGGATGAGGATTTCTTTTGTAAGCTAGCCATGCCATTATTGAAGACCGCAAAAGAAATCGGGGCATGACCACAATGGATGGTTTCTTTCATGTCCTTGTGAATTATACTTCTTGTTCAAGAATACCCTACTTTCCCAGAAAGAAGTCTTCTTGTAAGATGAGAAGGATGCGCAAGTGTCAGGCTCCCTTGACCCCATCTACTCAGGCAGAATCTGACAAAAGGCTTGCTCTACAAGTGCCACTGCATCAGTCCTGACTGCCTATCTGGACTGTTTGTGGATAGCCATTTCAACTAATGTCTTCGGTGCCCTTAGGTTTTCCTCCAAAAAGAGATCTACAAAAAGATCTGTGGGTCTCTGTAAGCTGTTGGACCTGGCCCAGTCTGTACTTCTTGAAGCTCTGGAAGGGAAGACTGAAACCAGAGTCCCTCTTGCTGTGGATGGACAACTAACTAGGGATCAACAGTACAACCAGATCTTTCTTCTCAGTTAGTCAGATTCCGTCTCAACTGATACATCACTCAAGTACTGCTATGCCATACAAGTAGCGTTTTGAATTTGTTTGCAATGAACCCCAATTGCCACCTTTCACACCACTTCTTCAGCCTTTCCCAGTTGTTTGCTAGATTTTTCTCCCTATTCTCCAGCATTACATCTATTTTTATGCCATCAGCAAATAGGCTGTTACTATTCCTGTTCTCTATGACATGTAAAACAAATTTAACAAAGAACATTGAACCCAGCACAGCCCTCTTTGGTACTCCACTATTCACTTTCCTTATTCCTGACATTGTTACTCTCACCACAGCCTTCAGTGTCCTACCATTCAACCATGCAGTTATCTAGTTCATCAGTGTTAGTCCAGTCCTCATCCCCTCCAGTGTTTCTGTCAGCCTCCTGTTTGAGAGCAAGTCCATGCTATATGCTATAGCTATACTGTCTTCACATAATCTCTTTTTGTACCATAGAAATAAGATTTTTTATAATTAAGTGTAAAAATTAACACGCTGTAATATCAAAACTTGTATGTTATGAATTGTTAGTTTGAAGTGCTAGATTGTTATTCTTTTATGTGTAGCTTTTCTTCCCGGGCCTCCGCTAAAAATGGGTCTATTTCCTAGTCAGACTTTCCTGGTAAAGAAATGTAAAATAAATAAAATAAATAAAGTCAAAGGCCTTGCTGAAGTCCAGGCAGACTTTGTGTAATGGTAATTCCTTTTCAAATTCACATGTAACTTCATCATAAAGCTGGATCATATTTGACTGACAACTTTTTATGACCATAAGTTAGTGTTGTATGCTGTCTTGGATGTAGTTGTCCTTTTGAAATGCTACCATCTTCCCCCTCAGGATTCTCTCCATCACTTTTCCTGCCATTGTTGTTAAGCTAATAAACCTATAAATCACCTGATTTTTTATAGTCCCTACTGTCTGCAAGGGTAGCACAGTTACTATCTTTCAGTCCTGTGCCACTTTTGCCCATGTCAGTGGTATGTTGATTTCTGTCAGAGGATTTGTTAACATACTGTCCAGATTTCTGAAGATTCTGGGAAACAGCCTATCTGTTCTTTGTGTTTTATCCTCCCTAAGGGTATACAGGTCCCTCTGAACCTTCTCCATGTCTAACTGGTGTCTGTTCACCGTTCTCCCCATTCTGTGCTTCCTCCTCTAGCATGACACGCTTTTGCTTTCTTTTGTGAAGTACAAACTAAAGCATTCATTCATTCATTATGTCCTCGTTTTCTCAGTCTTCTTGTGATCTCCCTTCCAGCTTTGCTCAGCCTGGCCAGTTCTGTCCCTCCTTTCCTTCTTTCTTCTATATACCCCACAAAGCAATTACTTCCCATCTTGATGTCTTCTGCTAACTCTCTCTCTACTTTAGTTATTATTTTTACTCTTTCCAACTTTCTTGGCTTTCTGCTGGCCTCATTGTACCATGCCTCCTCCACCTCCCTTTCCATCTTTTTTCCTGTTGCTAACTCAACATTCCCATGTAGCCATTGTCACCTTTGGTGTCAGTCTGAATTCTGATTCTTACACTCATTTATAGTCCTGAGTGTTCAATTCTTCTCCCATTCTCATGACTTATTTATGCCTTTAATTTGTTCCTGGTCTTCTAACTCATCCTTGACCACCTCCGTACATATAGCACAATACGCTCTTCTAATGCCACCATCTTTGTCTTTTTGTGTTTAACCCTTTTCCATTACTCATAACCACCCTTTGATATGAATCATGATCACTGCTGGCCAGCAGTGGCTTAACCTGAATATCCTTAACACCATTTGCATTGTTCAGGGCCACATCCAAAATTATTTTCTTTCTATTGCAGTCCTGCGCCAGTTTTTTTAGACATCAATTGGCTTCTACGTCTTCTCTAACCTGGATCTCAGAACCTCCCATTCGGCTTTTGGCAGATTCAACCCCCTCCCTTGAATATTACCGTTCTCCTCTTACCTCACTCCTTTGTTCTTTCCTCCAGGCTCTCTTTCTTCTCTTTTGTTGTGTCTGGTGAATGATACACTGTACAAATCCATCAGTTATCCCCTCCTTTCTTCTACCTTCTTTTCTGGACACTTGGCTTTATCCTACACATTTACTTGTTTGGTGTTAGTCATGCTTTATGGTCTAACATCTGATATGCTTCCTTATTTAGTACTATTTAGCTTGTTATTCCACTGCCCACTCTCTCTTCTCTGTTATTCCTAAACAACTTATACCCAGGCTTCTCCATATTTCAGCATCTATCGGCAAGGCTCACTATCCCCTCCTGCATCACTGCAGATCCTTCATCCCTTCATTTTCCTACTCATAACCCTTGTGCTACAGAGTATGACTAACAAGCCATGGTCTTGAGTCACTCTTGTTTGCTCATGTGCTATATTCTGAATGTGTTTTTCTGTTTTTTTTTGCTTTCAGTACACTGCCTAAGCACTTCCCCTTCCACTTCTGTCACTCTCCCTCCCTGTTTTTGTCTTAATTTAGCAATGCAATCATTTAGATTCATCTTTCCAGTTCCAGCACTAGGTACAGCTGTCTTTTCTATGCTAAGATATAGTATGCTGGCAGTTCTTTGCCTTCTTTTATTATTTATGTTTCCTGTGGGCTTCTTTTTATTTTAATTGTTTTCTGTAAGATTGTCTCTTAATTTTCAGGCAGTGGCCCACCTTAAAAGCTTTGCAGTTCCTTCCTAAAATTTTCTTCACAAAAACTCTTTATTCATTTTTTTCAATAACAGTAATACAACATATCAAAAGTATAAGTCGACAATACATATAAAAAAACAACCATAAAAGCTAAATACTAAATATATACACTATTTCTTTTTTCTCTGCTTTTTAGGAAGAATTTATTTGTTTCTTCCTGTAAGGGTTTATGTTGCCACCCCATTACCAGAACGGTGAGGTCTTTCAAGAAGTTTTTCTTTAGGAAAACTATTTCTTCCAGTGCAACAAGAAAAATAGTGCACTCAGAAAGCACAAGCAGGTAAAATGAACATGTTTATTCAGAAGATAAGCTCTTTCACGAAAATCTTAGTACTTTCGCTTCATCAGATCAACCGTTATAAACTCACAGACAACTAAGATTTTAAAACCGCTTATCTTGTGAATAAATGTGTTTGTTTTACCTGCTTGTGCTTTCTGAGTGCACTATTTTTCTTCTTTTAACTGTATATTTGTTGTTGGATGTGCACTTGGATTTACCTGTGTTCTGTGTAGCTATTTTTTGGTATTCCTTCCAATGACCATAATGACATGTATTGATTTGGTGAAAGTTATAATATTTCTCAGTGTTCTGTTTCTGAACAGTATACTTCCATTACAATTAGGCATAGACACAATCAGCTGAGGTTACAGTTATATGAGAAGCCCCTTTCTGCTCAGCCTGTTTCTTCTCACTCAGGATGGACATGGACATTGTGACCTGTACCAGGATAAACACTGAAGCCACACTTTTTAAAATAACAACCTCTCTTCCCAAGATAGTTCATAGGATAACTCAGAATTTCTCCTTCTATGTCTTCCTGTCCAGTGGCTGCAGTCAGATAGAAGTGAATGCAGCTAATCACTAAAAAGATTCCTATCCAAAAGGTTTCTTCATTGGTTGACACCTCAAAGGGGCAGTTTTGAGAAATTTATAGGATTTGGGACTAGACAAAGAAGTCTGCATAGTTTTGCAATTGAAGTCATTGACTTCAAAACCTTTAACATCAAGGTAAGAAATGGCTCATGGGATTATAGAGATTTTTGACTATGTCAGGTATTCAGTGGTAAGGCCCAAGAAAGACGTTCTAATGCTTCTTCATTTACCATGTCTACAGGGGACAGGGATTCCACTTCTATTTTCCCTCCTAAAAATCAAGTCACCTAAGTTATCCTCACCAGTGCCACAGTTCTTGGTTCTTGTACAAAAGATGCCAGTTTTGACCCATATAGTGTTGGAGCTTGATGCTGTGTGCTGCATCAGTGATATAGACTTCCACATCATTCTTGACATTGATTTTCTCATCTTTGACTTTACCAGGCAGTGTTGATGTCAACATTTTCAGTTGCTGCAATGGCACAGTGCTTAGGATAGCATTGCCAGCAAACACCTCCTAGATTTTCAGTGCCAGTTTTGAGACTGTCACTCCTGATACTGGAGCATTTGACTACAGTCATCTCAGATCCTGTTTAGGCCTTAATTAACAGAAGCCTCCATCCTGAGCTAGCAACCACTTTCCTATGGCACTCCCCAGTGCAGACACCAGAAAGATTATTGACCAAAGCTTCAACCTTTCAACCAATCATTCAGCTGGGTAGAAAGATCCATGACCTTCTGTAGTTGCCAGTGCAGTTCCTCTACTTAGCCCAATGGTCCCAAGTTTGGAAAAATTCCTGTAGATGATGAGTCAGACTGGGGATGGGCCAGCAACCCAGTTGTTTTTCCTCAAAAGACACTACAAAATGCCTTCAGATCTACCCAACAAGCCTTCTGGATGGTCTCTTCATCATTGGGCACTGAAGAATCCAGACATGGAAAAAAAATCTCCAAAGAGTTGTGAACTTTAATAACCAGAATCAATGAATACTTTGCAACAGACATGACCCTGATACCTTTACAGAATAAAATATAATAAACATCAGCCATATTTTAAAACATATTCAAATACAGCTCATGATAACAATGACCAATGATAAAGTCAATTAACAACAGAATGTAATTGCATTTTTAGTAAAGACCCAGTGCTATACTTTATTTTTGGTCCTGGTATGCACTGAACACCATGAATGTTTTCCAATTTCATTTCATAAAAGCACAATACGTTATAAAGATCAGGCATACTTTCAAGATTTTTAATCAAAGTATAACCAAAAATCTAAAAAAACAAAAAAAAAAAACAAAATGATGATTTGCTGTAGCCTTAGTAGAAGTGAAAATATACACACACGATCAATTTAAGTAGGTTTAATATGTTTGTATAAAATATTATTTTCATCTCTCTCTTTAGTCACGTACGGGTTGTTCTTTAATCCTGTCATTCAATCTCATTTTCATTTGCCCCACATGAAGCATACACATGAGTACAAAGCCAAATACATCACCTACTTTGTATGGCAAGTAAAATATTGATTAAAAACATATATTCTGCCATTCACAGCATCCTAGCCTTCATTGGAAATGTTATTTACACCACTGCTATATATGACATTTAAACAAACCTGTTTGCAATATGTATATTGCCCCTAATGTAAGAATGTTCACTTGCAATAGTTTAATAAAGACTTTGTAAATTAAAATATTCAGTGCTTAGCCAGCTCTGGTGGCATAGATTAATAAAGCTTAAAGAAGGGACCACCACTACATCGGCACCCTGATTTGAGAACAAACGTTCTCCAGCAGGGTGTTAATATACAAATAATGCCCTCTGAAAAATGAGTCAGCTGCTTCATGGCAGCATATTAACCTGCTGTGGAATTCAGACTGAAAGAAAGTTAACAGCCGCCATTATTTTACACTTGCTAGGCAGCCAGTTTGTCGTTTAGCGGGTGTAAAATAAAAAAAGAAAAAAAAAAGAAAATTAAAAGTGTATATTTGTGTTTATGTCTCTGTGCATGAGTGTATGCATGTATGAGAGTGAGAGCAAGATCGAGCAAAGTGTTATTTTACACTGGTTAAGCAGTGCTTTTGCTGTTTAGTGAGTGTAAAAGTAAATGAAACATAAGTGTGTCTGTGTGTGTGTGTATGAAAGTGGAAGTGTGCGTGTGTGCTTGTGTGAATGAAAGTGGAAGAGTGTGTGTGTGTGTGAACAGTGACAGCAATCAAGCGCAGGCAGCTGCAGTTGAGGTTTGCATACCTCTTCACCTCTTAGATCAAGAAAGCTATAAAGCCTAAAGTAAATGGGGAACAACGCTTCAAAATAGGGATGCATTTTAAATATTGACAAAGTTTCTGTAATGATAGGGCTTGTGTGAGCATGTATTTTCTGAAGCACAAGTGCGTACGTGTGTGAGAGCTCGAGCAACCAATGGCAGTGGCAATAAAGAGATGTGCATACTTCTTCACCCCTTAGCTCAAATAATCTAGATAAAGCTTAAAATAAATGGGAATAAAGTCTCAAAAATAGGAACAGATTTTAATATTGCTCTTATAAAATTAGAAAGTTTCTTAAATAACAGGATTTATACTATCGTGAACTTTCTGAAGGAAACGGTCTGAAACTCAAATGTATGTCATTATTTAGTGACTTCAATCCCCAATGACCATCAGCAAATCACACATTTTAGGATTAAGAGACCAAAACATGAAGTAAATATATGGATATTTTTAACAGGTTATCTTTTGGATGTAAAATACTTCCTCCAACACCATTTACATACACTACAGCAAGTATGAAACATTAGGCGGAGAAAATATTTTACAACAAAAACATATAAAAAAAATAGCAATTAAAAAAAGTAAGTAAAACACAGCAATTTTACAGACAGCCCATTCTGTAAGCACAATAATGCCCTGTGGGGTATGTGTTTCTGTGTAAATAATGCCCTTCCAGGGGTGTAGAGGCCCAACGCCACACAGTAGCACAACCTGTTGGGTATTATTTCTTGCTTTGACTATGACACAGACAATATGACATCTGTTAGTGGCCTGGGTACCTGACTGAGATGGCAAGAGTGGATGAGTGCACCCATCCTGAAGAGTGCAGGGTTCTGCTGCCAGTGCACTGCTTCAAACACCTGGAAGATTGGGTGAGAATGCAAATGCCTGGCCTGGGGCAGATGTTAGGCTCACCAAACCACCATCTGGTGGTAGACTTCACTGCAGGTGTGCAGAGGCATACATTTACATGGGTAAGGCATAATGGTCTTGCGGAGATACAGACTGCATGTCCCCTTCTGTCCCAATCTTGGGATTAGGCCATTACAAATGCCTTCAATACCAAGATGCTGCTGAGAGACTGAAGCATCCTTATAGCTGCCTACATGACAACTCCCTCCCCCAGTCAAGACAGCTGTCACCTAGATCCTTGATGACAAGCAGTTGGTGGAATATACAGAAAGAAACACACATCTGTGATGTTCACTCATAATACCCTGCACAGAATGACTAAGATGGACTATATGGTTATGTAAGTAAAGAATCTACATTACTGAACATCTTCAAATGCTTTACATAATTTATACAAAAAAATGCAACCTGAAAATTCAGTAAAGGGCATTTTGGGAAATTATTTTTAATGGGAACAGGATAGCAGCTAGTGTAAAACATTAATTTATTATCAATAGGTTTTGAAGTAAATATAATTCAAATATTCACTGGCTTTATAATACATCATAATGCCCAGATAAGGCAAAAAGAAAAAATACAAATCCTGATTAAAAGAAAAAAAATTAAACCAATGCTGCTGTGATTGAAATACTCAAAACATATATGTAAATTCTCGAAGCTGCCATGCAAATGAAGAAAATTTAGTCAATTAATTATTTATAATAGGCACTACCCTTACGTAATAAGGCAGACCTACTTTGAACATAGTAAAATGTGTTTTAATAGGATATCCATCAGATTGATGGTAGTCTGTATTCTACTGCTGGAAAAGCAGAATTTTTCATAAAGGAGAATGTTCGTCATATTGATCACTGCTGCAGTAGTCTTAGTTATATGGGTTATATCCTGCAAAGAATGTAGCAGTTGACCAGCTTCCAAAGCTTCAGAGGACTTTCCACACACCCATATCATCAATCACCTTGAGCTAAACTGACTTAAAAGACAGGTTTGGGCACCAAGCCCTTCAGAGCTTTCCTGCTGCGAAGAGTATGCTCCTCTGCAGGATTTTAATGATGGATGTTCAGCTTGTGTCGTTCCTTCATTGATCAGATAAGCTCCCTTTGGAGAAAAAAACCTTCCACTTTGTAGAAATTTATATCTTATAATATTTTCTTGTTTCAGAAAATTTTCTTTTTAATCTAGGATTGTATGTTTTAATAGACAATCCATTTTTTCCTATGGAAAAACTGTTTATTTTTTACTTTTTTGGGAATGGCAAATTGTTTTTAAATACTTTTTACTGTGTTTTTGTGGGGGAAAGTGACTTTTAAAGAGTTAAAAATTGTACTGGTTTTTGCTTCTTGTTTTCCCCAGGAAATAGCCACCATTTTTTGCTTGACCATGGAACAAACTACTGTTCCCATAGTCGGTCCTTCTTCCAGCTACAAAAAGAAAAAGTTAAGCAAACAATCTTTGCCACCACAGCAGGCTAGCAATTTGCCTCAGCAGCAGGTGGAATGACTCTGTTGTGACCATAACTTGTTCCTCATTTCACTCACCTTTTACCCTAAATCTCTCTGGTGTAGCACTGCAGCCATTATGGACCAGGAGTTAGCCACATCATCTGCAGCTGTTGGGGTGTCCTCAGTGGGCAAGGGAGAAACACTCTTGTCATTCCTGGGAGATGGAACAAGGCAGGCTTCCCAGTTTAGTCAGAATGGTGTGCCCATCTTCCTCAAATTTCCTGAGGATTAATTTTCTGGATCTGGTTCAGAACTTAAATCAGAATATTGAGGCTTCTTACATAGTGGTTTCTAGTAAAATAAACAGGAATACTTTTCCTGAAGAAATTCAAGATTTTGAATCTAGACAAAAAGGTTAAGGGACAGTTGCAGGGGGATCTCACCAGATTTCTGATTCAGATTCAGAGGAGAGCTCAGTTTCTGATTCTCCCTGTGGTGGTTTCTCTTTCACTGATATTTTCAGAATGTGCCATTGTTTTCAGTGGTGGGAGCTCTGAGATACTTCAGTCCCTCAGAAAATATTATGATGTGTTACAGAAGGAATTTACAGAACGTTCACCCATTCCCCCATTTCTGTCAGCTCTGGGGAACGTGTGTCACTGCTAGCAATTTTCCTAAAAGTCAGTCTGCTGCCCCCAAAAGTCAGAATGTATCAGGTTCCTCAACCTTTTAAGTTTTTATACATTCTTCTCAACCTGATCCAGCAGCTATAGCTTTGCTTAATCCTACTGCTACTAAACATTTGGTTAATTCCAATCCTAAACTTTCTGACTAGGATAAGAAGAATATTGTTAAGTATGTGGGAAAAGTGTATGCTTCTGCAACTTTTCAGAGTTTTGAATTGCCAGGCTTATATGTTAAAATTTATTCTAATTATGAATAATGTTTTATCAGCAGTTTCTTCATATGAGGAAAAATCTGCTTTAAATAATTTAGTTTCTTCCACTGTACAAGTCAAAATTCATTGTTCACAGTGTGTGTGTATGATTTGGTTGACACTTCTTCCAGGGCTATGGACATTAGTACTGTTTTGAGGAGGTTGGCCTGGCTGTATTCCCAGAACCTTTCATATGATGATAAAAATGAAAATTTAAAGTTTCTTTTGTACAGAGATTTAGAGTTGGGTTTCTTTGCTGCAAAGGTTATCAAAAAGTGTGATGAAAGGTGTAAGTTGAGACAGGAATCTGTAAGATTTTTCAGCCCTCCTTCTCCAAATTTTGTAAGGAATTCTCTAACCCCTCATCCAATTTTGGCAAAAAACAAAATAAACATTTTGAAAAAATGCTGATAAACAGATGTTTAAGAAGAAGTGGCAGGGGATGTTTTCAAAACCAAAGACAGTTCAACAAGTCAGAATGACTATAGATAGTTTCAGACAAATGGGTTCTGAAGATCATCCATCAAGGTTACATATGGCAGTCAGAAGAAATCTCTCCTATTCAGGGAGTCATTTCTCATTCACCAGACCAAACCCTTTTATTTTCCCCTAAATGTCAACACATGCTGTCCCATGGAGTGATAGACCCAGTTTCTACTTCCAAGGTTGGGAAAGGTTTTTACTCAAGGATGTTTTCTAAAGAAAGAAATGCTTGCAAACCAGTTCTGGATCTTTCTTTCCTAACCTGTTTGTGACAGTGCCAAAATACAAAATAATGTCACTTCACAACTTGGTACTTCTTTTTCCTCATTCACGTTTCCTGTTAACTCTAGATTTAAAAGATGGTTATTATCACATCTTTATTTATATAGACTTCAGGTGTTTCTTAACGTTTGTGTGTCTGGATTACATTGTCAGTTTTCTGCCTTACCTGTTGGACTATCCACTCCACCAAGAGTGTTCACAAAGTGTTTAACTCCAGATGTAAAGTTGTTAAATCTCGCCGTTTATTCTCACTGATGGGTTCGGAGCCGATCCTCTGCTCCGACACGGCCGATAGCAAAGCTCAAGGTTTGCCAGTAGCTCGAGACCAAGCCCCTTATCCCACAATGCACTGCTGGAATTACCTCAGATCTAGTTTGCCGCGGCAAGAGAGATCTCGGTGATCCAGCTAGCTCGGACCACTTTTGGAAAAAAACAACAGCAAGTCTATATAAAAAGTTTTCCTTTTTGTTTAAAAAATAGTGTGTGTTAGTATTAGGTCTTTTCAATAGTTATAAATAGTTTAAAAGTTAGTGCCTTGTTGGCTTCTTCGTTTGTGTGGGCCTTTAGCCCTATTTACTCTTATTAATCTTTATAATAGTCAGGCCTTTTTTCTGTGGGCCTCTTTAACCCTATTTTTGTCATCTATAATTACATTGTTATAGATAGTGCCCGGATTGGGCTTAGTGTTTGTGGATCTTTACAAGTGAGTAAGGACTTTATTATCTTTTGCTGTTTACTGTTTGTTTTATTTAAATATGTCGGATGAGAAGGAGAAATCCCATCCTAAATCGGGATTTAAAAAATGCCCAGATTGTGGGCAGAAAATGTCCATCACTGATGGACACATTCAATGTGTCTACTGTCTGGGAGCTAAACACCTCCAAGACACCTGCAGCATTTGTCACTCTTTTTCTTCAAGAGTCCTCTTGGAGCGAAGGAGGAAACTTATAGACAGGGGATTGCTACAGCAATCTTTTTCTGAGGTGTTGAGTAGCCATCAGGGTACTAGTAAGTCCTCCAAATCCTCAAAATCCAAATCTTCAGACAAAGTGACAAAAAACGCAAAAATTTCAGAAGAAGGTTCATAGGTTCCACAGACATCGGAACCGAGTGTACCTTTGATTCGGAGCCAGCTCTCGGTATTGGAGCTGGTCTCTGAAGTTCCTTCTTCCCCTCTGCTCCAATCAGCACCTTTGGTGCATTCAGCTAAGTCCTCAGTCAGCCTTTCAGATTTGGACATGGATCGGCTAGTGCAGAAGCTTTTACAGGCACCAGGACATGCCAAATTGTTGTCGGCCCTGACCAGTTCGCCGGTGCCAAAGACCATGGAACCGGATTTGTCTACTCCTCTGAGCCGTACTGGACTCTCGGAGCCAAAGGAAACTGAACCCTTGGTTGTCGAACCCCTGGAGCCAATACCCGCACTGGTGTTATTGGCTCCATCTACTTGGATGTCCTCGGTGCCAACTGAGGAGTCTAGGAGACGATGCTCTCCCGTCGGGTCTGGGGAGGATAGTCAAACTGATTTGTCGGTGCCGACTCTTCCTCTCGGGGCTTCAGCTCGGATGAGCTCGGCTCCTACCTCAGGCTTGGAGCCCAGGGTTTTGGTGTGGGAGGATCGGAAGGTACTCTCGGGTTCGTCCACTCCTTCTCGTTGGAGCCATGATGCCTTCGATGCTATGAGGAGAGTTTTTGTCTCCAAAGACAACATCAGCATCGGTTCAGCTTTCCCTCTCCCCTCAAGCTCCTGTGTCTGCTTCTTCATCTACCGGTCCCTCTAAGCATAGAGACCCCGAGCCCCAAGTACCCCCACAGGGTGTCACCTACTCTTCTGAGACCTCCCTAGATCCCCCCACTGAGGAGGTGCCCAGGAAAAGATTGTGCAAGAGGAGGCACTTAGACTCCCCACAGGAGTCCTTGACATTTGACACAGTCTTAGATGAGTCAGAAGGGTCCCCTCGATCCCCCTATGAGGATATCTCCTTTGCAGAGATACTAGAGATCCTTAGTCAGAGGGACGATTGGCAGTCCAAGACCCCTACTGAGGATGAGTCTGTGCTCTTGAAGGCTTTTGGGTCTCAACCTTCCACTTCTTGGGTGTCTCCGCCTTATGATGAGCTCATAGAACAGATTTCTCGTAAGGAGTGGGAGTCACCGGAGGCCATGGAACCTGTTCCTTGTAAACCCAGCAAAATTATGTCTGCCCCAGTGGACAAGCCATTTTTGACAAAGGGAGTTCTTGTTGATGCCATGGTGGTAGCTGCAGCCACCAAAAAGGAAGTATCTGAGACATCCACCTCTATCCATCCCCCTAACAGAGATTCTAGGGTCATGGATAGATATGGGAAGAGCATGTTTAGTTCAGCGACTTTTTTTCTGCGCTCACTGAACTACTTAACCCATTTTACGAGACTACAGAGAGATCACCTGAAAGAGCTAGGAGATACTCTCCAGGGTACGGTAGCTGCAGGGGTGGCCGACAAAGTCAACACCCAGCTCACTACCTTAAACTCAGTGGTAAACTCGTCCATGCATCTCATATCCAATGCAGCTGATTGTTCGCGTAGAGCCACTAGTTCAGGCATTGCACTTCGAAGACAAGCCTGGATGCGTCTCTGTTCCTTTGCAGAACCCTTTAAGTCTTCCTTTATTAATACCACATTCGATGGCTCATCACTGTTTGGGCCCAAAGTAAAGGAAACTTTAACCAGTTGTGAGCAGGAAGGCAAGACCTTATCTGCCATTGGAGTCCATTTTTCTACCCCTACTCGGCCCTACCCCAAGGGCCCTAGGGGAGGGAAAATATGGTTCCGAAAAGCACAGGCAGCCTTTCAGAACACATGTGCAGAAACCCCCTCTAAAGGCAAAGGAGGGGGTTATAACGGAAGACGCCGCCCCCGTGGCAGAGGAGGTATGCAGCAACAGGGTGACAGGGGTCAGTTCTCCGGTCAGCCCTACCAGCGCCCCTGAAAGGGGGCCCAATTGTTCGGCTCTGGAGGCAGTCGATGGTCACTTGTCTTTGTACCCAGAAGCCTGGCTAAACATAACATCAGATACTTGGGTACAAAGCATCATTTCCAGAGGGTATTTCATTCTGTTCTCTTCCCCTCCCATTCTGGTAAAGAGAATCCCAGATGTTCCACCCAATCTCAGGGAACAAGCAATCATAGAGGTCCACAGATTGCTAGAAAAAAAAGTCATCCAACCAGACCTAGCAGACCAAGTTGGATTCGGATCTTACTCAAGATTCTTTTTGGTATCAAAGAAAACAGGGGACTGGAGACCTATCTTGGACCTCAGCAGACTCAACCAGTTCATAAAGAAAGAGAAGTTCCGAATGGTCACGCTTCAGTCCATTCTTCTCTTCTTAGGGAAAGGCGATTGGATGTGCTCCATAGATCTCAAGGACGTGTACTATCACATAAAGATGAACAGATGCTCCAGAGATCATCTGCACTTCTGGCTGGGAGCCGATCATTACCAGTTTCGAGCCCTGCCCTTTGGTCTCACTACAGCCCCCAGAGTGTTCACCAAATGCATGGCAGTGGTCATGGCTCACCTGAGATGTCTAGGATTCCAGGTGTTTCCATACCTAGACGATTGGCTACTAACCGCTGCCACCAGGCATTAATTGACTCAGGCAGCACAATACACTCTGACACTCTACCATCAATTGGGCATTACAATCAACTTCAAAAAGTCTGCCTTATCGCCATCGCAGCATACTGTTTTTATAGGAGCAGAATTAGATACCTCAACTACCACTCTATGTCTCCCTGTTGAAAGAGTCTCTCTTCTCCACCAAAACGTCAGCTTACTGGTGTCAAAGAACAAAGCTACAGCAGCAGAGGTATTGAAAGTACTAGGTTTGATGGCGGCAGCAATCCTGGCTATACCACTTGCAAGGATGCATATGCGAATTCTTCAATGGCTCCTCTTTGCTCAGTGGTCTTACCAGAAACTACCAATGCACCACATGATTCTCATCATGGATTCTTGCAGGAGAGACCTTCGGTGGTGGTTGACGTCTCTTCATGTCACAATTGGAAGAACCTTTGTCCCCCCCCCCAGTAGCCACTGTGACCACGAACGCTTCCCTGATAGGGTGGGGCGGGGGCATTTTCAGGGAAAGACTGCCCAAGGCACATGGACAGATCAAGAATCACATCTGCACATCAATGTTCTAGAGTTGAGAGTGGTACTCCTGGCGTTGCAGTACTTTCAGGACTCTCTTCCTCTAGGAACTATTGCAATTCAGATGGACAACTTGTCAGTAGTCTGGTACTTGAACAACCAAGGTGGAACCAAGTATTACCCCCTTTGTCAAGAAGCCCTCAGGGTCTGGCAATGGGCTGTGTCATCCCAGCATTTTCTATTAGCAACGCACATCCCGGGGAAATCCAACGTGATAGTGGACAAGCTAAGCAGGGTGATATTGCTCCCTCACGAGTGGTCTCTCAAACAACAGGTTGCGGAGTTGATTTTCTGCAAATGGGGCCAGCCTTGCTGCGATCTTTTTGCCAGCCACATCAATTCAAAATGCAGAAGCTACTTTGCCCTAATACCACCTGCCGGTCATCCCCTGAGAGATGCACTTCTACATGATTGGCCCCCGGATCTCCTTTATGCATTTCCACCCTTCCCATTAATACCCAGATTTTTACAGAAAGCAAAATTGCTGGGAAGGACTGTTATACTCATAGCCCTCTACTGGCCTCGACAGATTTGGTTTCCGTTTCTCCATCATCATCTGTTGGAAGGTCCATGGATCCTGGACCCAGTTCCGGACCTTCTGACGCACCCGTCAGGGGACCTTCATCCTTCACTGCAGTCCCTGAAACTGACTGCTTGGCTAATCCACTTTCCCTAATTGCCAGGCTTCATTCAATTTCAGAAGATACAAGACAAATTCTCTTGTTTTCTCACAAGCCATCTACCAGGAAATTATATGGCAGTAAATGGAAAAGGTTCTCAATTTGGGCCAACATGCAGAACATTGACCCTTTCCGAGCTCTGCTGTCTTCTATTTTAGAATTTTTGACAAAATTTTTTAAGGAAGGAGCAGCAGCTGCTACACTTCAAGTTCAGCTAGCTGCCATCTCAAATTTTCACCTTGGTTTTGGTGGCTCAAATGTTATGGGCCATAAATTATCTAAGACTTTTCTTAAAGGCGTTCTTCATATGAGACTTCCGATCAAAATTCTTTATTCTCCCTGGAATTTAAACCTTATGCTGTCTCAAATTATTCTTCCTCCTTTTGAACCAGCATCTTCTTGTGATCTCAAATTTTTATCCTGGAAAACAACATTTCTTGTGGCCATTACTTCTGCCCACAGACTGTCAGAACTTCAAGCATTATCTGTCAGACCACCTTACATGATTTTCCATGCTGATAGAGTATCTCTCAGAACAAACCCCTCATTTTTACCTAAAGTCTGTTCTGAATCAGATATCAATCAGGTCATTGAGCTGCCAGTCTTTTTTCTTAACCACTCTAGCAAATTGGAATACATGCTACACAAACTTGATGTTCACAGACAGCTCAGATTTTATCTTGACAGAACTAAGGATATTAGAAAATCAGATCAACTTTTTGTATCCTTCTCGGAAGCAAGAAAAGGCAATCCAGTGACTAAAACAACCTTATCTAAATGGTTATCCGATTGCATATCCTTTGTTTATGAAAATGCGAGCATGCCATTAACACACAAACCTAAGGCTCATTTTACCAGAGCCATCTCTACGTCTTCTGCTTTTCAAGCTAAATTGCCCCTTGACAATATTTGTGCTGCAGCCACTTGGTCTAAGCCTCATACCTGTATCACGCATTACAAAGTGGACAAAAGGCTTCAAGGGACAGGTCTTCCTTTGGTTCTATGGTACTGAAGAACATACTCCCATGAGCCACTGAGGGTTCAGGGTGCTAGGGACGCTACCCATCAGTGAGAATAAATGGCGAGATTTAACAACTTCACATATAGAAGTTATGTACTCACCATAACATTCCATGTGAGTTGTTTATCTCGCCTTTATTCTCACGTCCCTCCCTCCTTTCCCGTAATGGCTGACTGTTGACTTAGAGGCTAGTACCATCCTGGTTATTCAATATTTCTTCTTCCCCTTTGGGAAGTGTTCTTGGTAGAAATACATAAAAGGGTATGTATATGTTTGTGTATATATATATATATATATATATATATATATATATATATATATATATATATATATATATATATATATATATATATATATAGATACTGTTACTCACAGCAAACAAGATGTGAGGTAATTCCAGCAGTGCATTGTCGGATAAGGGGCTTGGTCTCGAGGTAATGGCAAACCTTGAGCTTTGCTATCAGCCGTGTCGGAGCCGAGGATTGGCTCCGAACCCATCAGTGAGAATAAAGGTGAGATAAACAACTCACATGGAATGTTATGGTGAGTACATAACTTCTATTTATAGCTCATTACAGGTAAGGGATACCCATGTTTTTCCATATTTAAATGATTTGATTATCTCTGAAGAGTCTTTTTTGAAGTGTCAGTACTATCTCACTTAGGTGAGAGATTCTTACACAAGCTGGGATTCCAAGAAAACATGAAAAGTCTTTTTTGACTCCTTGTCACAGGATTGTTCTCCTGAGGTGTCAGCTAGACACCTCAGTTCAAGGAGCTTTTCTTCCACAGGAAAAATAGATCTATATCCAGATCTATCTCTATGGTTTTCCACTCAGACTTCAGTCCCTGCAAGGAAATACCTCAGGATTTTGGGTGTCATGGCATCTATGATTTTCTTGATGCCCCTGACAAGACTCCACATGAGAAAGATATAATGCCATCTGAAGTATCTTTGGTCCCAGCACTGCCATCATTTGTCTTTTCAAGTCCCACTGCTGGGTTTGGTAGAAGAGAAATCATGGTGGGGACATCAAATATCTCTAAATCCAGGTCTCCCCTTCTCCCTCCCAGTTCCACAGCAGTTGGTTACCAGAGACACTTAAGACTTTTCTTAGAGAGCAGTTGTACGGAGATAAAAGTGCAAGGTATATGGGACACTAAGAACAGATCCAAGATCATAAATATAAAAGAGATGCTTGCTCTGACCAATGCACTGAACTCTGAAACATTTTTGGTTCCCAAAACCACCTCATGTTGTTGCAGACAAATACCACAGTCATGTGGTTCATCAATAAGCAAGGGGGCATCACTTCATACCTCTTTTACAGACTAGCCATTTTCACTTGGGATACAGCTTCACAGCATACTCTTACTTTACAGGCATCCTACACTCCATCAGAGTAAAACTGTGTGGCAGACAAGTTGGGCAGGAAAACAGTGTACCCTCAGAAATAGAAACTAGATCAGGGAGTCTTCCAAGATTTGTTCCATCTGTAAGGAGTTACTCAAGTAGACCTAATTGCCTCCTCTCTGAACAATCATCTGTAGGATTCTGCTTCAGGCCTCCATGCAAGAAGGCCTGAAAGACGGATAGCTTTTCTTTTCTTCATATTGGACATAAATGCTCCTGTATGTGTTTCAACCCTTTCCACTGATATCCAAGGTAATTCTTAAGATTCAGAAGGAATCCCCCAAGATCATTGTGGCAACTCCCTTCTGGTCCAAGGAGCAGTGATTCTTCCTTTTTTGGAAATGGCCAGGGGCAATTACCACAAGTGTTCTCACAGAATGGAGCAACTCACACAAAATCTGAAGTGTTTGATACACCCTTTCCCCAATCAGTTTCTAATATCTGCCTGGATGATATGGTCTTAATTCCCTTTAGGCAACTGTTTACTGATGATATGCTGTAGGTGCTAATGTAATCCTGATACCAGAAAAATCATATACTAGCAAATGAAACATGCTTTCTAGTTGGTGCCAACAACATAACCAGCACCAATTTAGGGCTAGTTATTCTCTAGTTTTACAATATTTGTGTGAGTTACTATCCTTTGGCCTAAACCTCTATCAAGGCTTATTTATCGTCCATTTCAAACTGTCTGCCCATGCACCCTTCTCTTTCAGTGCATTCTTATGTCAAAATGTTTTTGAAAGCAGTTTTGTTTAAGAGGTCCCTAAGAAAACTGACGGCCCCCTTCTTGGGATTTTAATTTTGTGTTAAACAAGCTTACACTTGCTCCATGTGAACCAGCTAACCTGTCTGATTTGATGTTCTTAAATTAACATGGAAAACAGTTTTATTGATTGCTCTGACCTTTGCAAGAATGGTATCTGAATTGCATGCTCTTACGGTGAATCAACCCTATCTCATTTTCCACAAGGATGGAGTTTTTTTGTGAAATAATCCTTTTATGCTTAAAGTGGTATCTGAGTCTACTTTAAATCAAACTACCCATTTCCCAGTTTTCTTTCCTGAACCTAAAAATGAGGGAGAAAAGATACTCCATACCTTGGATGTCCACAGCAAATGCAGGTACTATCTTTAAGCAAACCACAAAAGAGCAAAGCAATGAAGGGGAAAAATACGTAGATAATAAGTCCCATATACTGAATGATTCAGAGTCCATAAATTGCAGCCCAGTAAAATCCAAGTGTAGGTTAAAAAATTTTGTTTATTGCAGCAAAGGTTAGCGCTTTCGCTAAATAGCTTCTTCAGACCTTGATACAAACAATGACACTGTGGTCTATCATTTAAATACACAAAAGAGCGGGAAGAACAATTCTTAAAGCTATATGTATCCATGTAAAAATACATGAAAGCAACAGAAATGCTAAAAGGTATTTAGACAATGCTAAAAACATCAAAGTTCAACTGAAGACATACTTATTACAGATGCCATTATAGAATTAATATATATCTTACTGATGCCTCAATGATTGATAATATATATAAAAAACATATTAATAAAAACTATAAATATAACATGATAATACTGTGCATGTAAAAAGGGGGTGCTGGCACATAAATATGTGATCATAAAAACTTCATTTCTTGTATCCTAGCCTCCTCATCTTTAGAAGTGGACGCAAAGGAACTTTCCCATTGAGCCCAGGGAACATGTCAGATCTAAACTTAATAATCCAGTGCGTCTCTCTGGCTTCTGTGTATGTTTCAACATCCCCCCTTCTATGAGACCTTAGGATCTGTTCTAATATTCTAAACCTAAAACAATGACCTTCACCTCTATCCAAAACATGCTTGGCAAGTGCATTGAAAAGGTTGCCTTTCCTGATGTGGTACACATGTTCACGAATCCGATCCCTAAGGCATCGATTCGTCTTGCCAATGTAAAATGCTGAGCATCCATCACAGGATGCCATGTATACCACATCCTTGGACATACAATTTCCACATGCACGTATTGTATAGCCACCAAGCCCTAATGGATGTACAAAAATGGGATTCATTAAAATGTAAGAACAAAAATTGCAACTATTGCATGGTGTGGAATAAGGTGGGCCAATGCCCACATCTGAAGATGTGGTCTTCGGATAACATAAGAGGTTCTTAAGGTTCTTCTTATTTCTGTAAACAAACCTGGGTCCATCTCCAGTGATTTCCCTAATCTTGGGGTC
Source organism: Protopterus annectens (assembly GCF_019279795.1). Classification (NCBI taxonomy): domain Eukaryota; kingdom Metazoa; phylum Chordata; order Ceratodontiformes; family Protopteridae; genus Protopterus; species Protopterus annectens. The sequence goes on along the minus strand of NC_056739.1, from coordinate 871,462,108 downwards.
CACTGATAGAACATGCCAATGTTTGATAAAAACATCTTTAATGGAACCTACATCTTTCGTATAATATACTGGAAAGATGGCCTGCTGGGTGAACCCAGGCATGTTGATACGTTCATCAATGTCATCAGTATCAACTTGATATCGAACACGAGCTCCACTGAAAAAATATGGCTTAGCTTTGGTGGTTCTGAGGTCAGTAATGCCATCCATCCCAGAAGCAAGATCTATTGAGCTGTAGCAACGTTCTCTCAACCTATTCTCTAATTCACTGATACCCTCCCTTTATACAGAATCCAATGGAGTGTATCTCGAAACACGCATGGCTTGTCCATGGATAATGTTACTATACACATATCCTGGATGCATGCTGTGTCAATGTAGTAGAGTGTTTCTGTGACATGATTTACGATACAGCCCTGTGTTCACCATCCCATTAACTAACTTTTCCACATAAATGTCCAGGAATGATATCCTGGTATCAGACCATTCAACAGTAAATTTCAAAAACTCAGTAGCCAAATTCATTTCGCTAACAAATTCTTCTAATTGTGTTGAAGTCCCTGTCCATAAAAAGAACAGGTCATCTACAAAACGCCTGTAAAACGGAACATATCTAGTATACCAATCATTTTGAAACAAATGCCGGAGCTCCCATTCTGCCATGACAAGGTTGGCGTAGCTATTGGCACATGGAGTGCCCATAGCCACGCCATCCCGCTGCAGAAACAATAGTTCAAAAAAACAGAAGATATTGGATTCCAAAACAACCTCGAGGAGGCTCAAAAGCAAATCTATATCAGAATCAGATGGTGTCCCTGTTTTCCTTAAATACATACCCAACATATCCACACCCTCTATGTTGGGGATGACAGTAAATAAAGATTGGACATCCATTGTGACAAACAGGTAACCCTCTAGGGAACTGCAGGAGCTAGTGTACTGATAAAGATCTAATAAAAATTGTCTAGTATCCTTCAGGATGTAACAGTTGGTGTCAACTACAGGTCTCAACTTACTCTCAATGTATATAGACAGAGGTTCAGTGGACCAACCTCTACCCGCCACTATTGGTCTCATTGATGGATGGATGGGATCTTTGTGGATCTTTGGAAGCCCCTGTATGGTGGGTATCAATGGATGTGTAACATACAAAAAATCAAATAAAACTTGATCAATGATCTTACTGTTGAGCAAATCCTTCAACATGTACTGTATCCTATTGATAACAAAACTGGCTCTATCAGGCGTAATAGGTTCATAAAAAATCCTTTCACTTAACATAGCTTCCATGTCACGTTGATATCTAGTTGTATTAAGAACAACAATCCCACCCCCTTTGTCTGCTGGACGAATAGTTATATCACGATTATTCCGTAAAGTAGCTAACGCCTCTCTTTGTTTAAAGTTGAGATTGTATCTGGTTCTATTATATTGACCATTATGTTCCTTCATCCTATAAAGGTCATCCTCAACATGTTTACTATAAGCAGCAACTAGGGGGTGTAGCTGTGGTACATATGTACTCTGTTTCTTATAGGGATGACTAGGTATAGCCACAGAACCATTAAATTCAATTTTCAGAGACAAACTTCTAATAAATAATTTGAAATCTCTCAAAGTTTCCTCATATCTACTATATGTAGTGGGAATAAACGTTAGCCCTTTAGATAAAACTTGTGACTCAAATGGATTCAAGTCATAATCAGATAAATTAAAAACTAAGTCATTCCTCTCCGTTCCCACATCTTTTTGATAGTCCGATTGGACTGTCTCTCTGCAGACAATTTGCGTTTCTGACGCCCCCTGCTGATAGAGCGCATTCTCCCCTCTGATGTTAGCGTTTTGATGGGGAAAGGGTGTTTACTGTCAAACACTTGTCCAGAATTCAAATGCAACATATCAGCAGTGTTACTAGTACTAGCTGTAGTATCCCCATTATTTAAAACTACAGATGTCGGAATAACTTTCCTCCGAACAACCGGTTCGGAGTGAGGCGCCTGTTGCATACTGATGTTATTGTTAACAATAGTTGCCTGTAAAGAAGGTGCAGTAGCTTCATTAATAGAAGAACTAATTCATTAGTAGCAATACCATCATTCCTATGAATCAAATCAATGCCAGAGTCTGGAACTAAATCCCTATCACTCATAGTTGCAGATGTCTCTACAGCATTGTGTCCATTCAAGTTATTAGCAGAATTAGTGGAAACAGAATGTCCAGTGGGAGCAACATTGCCCCTAGGCCAAGTAAAAATATGTCCCATCTTAAAGTCGTTACTGTCTCTCTGTAACTTTGTCCTTTTCTGATTCAGCAATCGTCTCTCAAACTGTGTAACATTGTCTAACAAAAGATTGCAAGCAGTGTCTACCGCGGAGGCAGGATAGCCAGCATAGATGTCAGCACGCTGTCTATGTATATCCTGCCTCAACACTTCCTCAAGAGGACTAAAAAACCTATTCATTAACCTCATGTAATTGAGGCTTACCTCGATATTCAGTTGTTGCCACTCGAACAACAATTCCGGATAAAGTGTGGCAGTAGTTGGCATTTTGAGGACTCTCAGTCCTCTGGGGATGAGTCGGCGTTGTATGCAGATTTCGAAATGTTGTCTCTGAGTCTGCATACATTTTAATTTCATCAAGTCAAACTCTAACTTCTCCGTCACTAGGCGTAAAGCTTCTCTATCATAGGATGAACCATTCGACATCTCAGACGAATCCTCGTAGTCACTAAACGCTGCCAAAGGATTAGTATCTGATCGCAAACAGTCCGCCAAGCGATCAGAGGCAGGACGTGACGTCTCAATGACGTCCTGGTTGCTACGCACTGTGTACGGCAATTCAATTTGTTGCTGTGCCCCTTCCATCATGCCCCCATTGGATTCTGTATATAGGGAGGGTATCAGTGAATTAGAGAATAGGTTGAGAGAACGTTGCTACAGCTCAATAGATCTTGCTTCTGGGATGGATGGCATTACTGACCTCAGAACCACCAAAGCTAAGCCATATTTTTCCAGTGGAGCTCGTGTTCGATATCAAGTTGATACTGATGACATTGATGAACGTATCAACATGCCTGGGTTCACCCAGCAGGCCATCTTTCCAGTATATTATACGAAAGATGTAGGTTCCATTAAAGATGTTTTTATCAAACATTGGCATGTTCTATCAGTGGACCCCAAGATTAGGGAAATCACTGGAGATGGACCCAGGTTTGTTTACAGAAATAAGAAGAACCTTAAGAACCTCTTATGTTATCCGAAGACCACATCTTCAGATGTGGGCATTGGCCCACCTTATTCCACACCATGCAATAGTTGCAATTTTTGTTCTTACATTTTAATGAATCCCATTTTTGTACATCCATTAGGGCTTGGTGACTATACAATACGTGCATGTGGAAATTGTATGTCCAAGGATGTGGTATACATGGCATCCTGTGATGGATGCTCAGCATTTTACATTGGCAAGACGAATCGATGCCTTAGGGATCGGATTCGTGAACATGTGTACCACATCAGGAAAGGCAACCTTTTCAATGCACTTGCCAAGCACGTTTTGGATAGAGGTGAAAGTCATTGTTTTAGGTTTAGAATATTAGAACAGATCCTAAGGTCTCATAGAAGGGGGGATGTTGAAACATACACAGAAGCCAGAGAGATGCACTGGATTATTAAGTTTAGATCTGACATATTCCCTGGGCTCAATGGGAAAGTTCCTTTGCGTCCACTTCTAAAGATGAGGAGGCTAGGATACAAGAAATGAAGTTTTTGTGATCACATATTTACGTGCCAGCACCCCCTTTTTACATGCACAGTATTATCATGTTTTATTTATAGTTTTTATTAATGTTTGTTATATATATTATCAATCATTGAGGCATCAGTATGAGATATATATTAATTCTATAATGGCATCTGTAATAAGTATGTCTTCAGTTGAACTTTGATGTTTTTAGCATTGTCTAAATACCTTTTAGCATTTCTGTTGCTTTCATGCATTTTTACATGGATACATATAGCTTTAAGAATTGTTCTTCCTGCTCTTTTGTGTATTTAAATGATAGACCACAGTGTCATTGTTTGTACCAAGGTCTGAAGAAGTTATTTAGCGAAAGCGCTAACCTTTGCTGCAATAAACAAAATTTTTTAACCTACACTTGGATTTTACTGGGCTGCAATTTATGGACTCTGAATCATTCAGTATATGGGACTTATTATCTACGTATTTTTCCCCTTCATTGCTTTGCTCTTTTGTGGTTTGCTTATTGATTTGTTACTTGCTTTTAACATTGGAGCATTAACCCCGAGCGGTAGTCTTATTCATCAGGTACTATCTTGACAGAACTAAATCTTTCATGTCTTCAGATACGTTGTTCATTTCTTGTGAAGGTGAGAAGGGATAACCTGCGTCGAGTCTTGTTTTCAAATGGTTGTGAAGGCTATTGCTTTTTGATCCAACTTTGTCTTTTTTGTCTTATTCAATATGTGGATCATCTTATCTGTTCAAATCTGACCTCAGCACCTACTACCAAAGCTTTGGATCTGAGAACTCTGACTCCTCCCCTACCCACAATTCCCCTCTCCTGTCTGAATTACCCCAGATCTCATTTGCTGGCTGTGAAAGTGAGAAGTGTGGACTGTGAGCTCATTTGTAGTTCACAATAAGTGAATGTCTTTTTTCTCCTCCGTTTAAAGTTGCTATTTGATAAGTTTCAGCTTTAGTGCAAATTTAGCATAGTGTTAGTGATAGGTTGTTTCCTTAGGTGTTTTTACGTTTTTTTTTTATTCCATGTGTATGTTTGCATTCTTTTGCATATAAAGTATAAGTATATTTAGATTAGAAGCTTTTTCATATAGTATTAGTATTTTTATAGTCAGTGTAGTTAATTTGTCCCAATGTCCTCAAGTTTCAAAAAGTGCACTTCCTGCAGGCATGAAATACCACCCCAAGGCCCACAATCTCAGTATATATAATGCTTGGGGCCATGTCACCTACAAGATTCATGTTCTATCTATGCTGCCTTCAGCTCCAGAGCTCTTCAAGGGCATAAAGAAAAATTGATATTAAAAGGACTTCTTCCTTTCCAGACTGGGTTCATAATGTCCTCGGACTCTAAGGTGTCCACTTCTTCTCATCCTGCTGACAAAAAGAAAGATAAGGAGGACAGATCCAGAGAGAGAAATTTAGAGAGAAAACAAGGATGTATGAGGACTGTCTAGAGAAAACTAAGAAGAGGTCTGACACCAAAAGTTCCTAGACAGTCAGATCTGATTGTTTCTTGGATCCAGACTCTGGTCTGAAGCCAACCTTTACTTTGGCAAGAATCAGTTTTATGCTTCATTCACCTATTTTAGAAAAAGTGCCTTTGAAGCCTTCTTCATTAGCTTCTTCATCCAGATCTGGCCGATATTCTAGAAGTCTCATGGAATTTGAAGTTGGCTAAATGATCAGGAAGCTTCTGAGGACTCAGATTCAGATGGGAGTCCTCCCTGCTCTGTCCCCAAGGAAGGACCCAAGACCAATCTCTTCCAACACAACTGTTCAGTCTTTCAGTTGCCTAATCCATCTCCATTTCCAGGGGAGGTGTACATCAGATTCGGCCATCAGGCGGTACAGATTGGTGAGTCGATGGCTCTCGACTTCTGCTTCGACATCTTCCTTCACTCGCTTGACTCCAATGCTTGCAGGTCCAGTAGAGTCCTACAGCCAGGGCAACAGTGTTTGGGCTCTGGTGGTAGATTCAACACCAAGACCTTCAGAGCTGTCACTGCCACTCTTGGCCTTGGCACTTGACAGCTTGGTGCTGAGGTGCATTTTGGGGCCCTCAACCATTGGATATGAGAGGGCATCTGACTTTTCCAATTTGGCTGGCTGTTCTTTGGCTTCAATGGCTGAGTCAGTTTTCAAGACTGTGGAGAGGGCCTTTGCTAGATCAAGATGTCTGGTGCACTCACAGAGCTCAGATCCATCCAGGCTATATCTGAAGATTGTACCGTCCTGCTCTCATTCTGGTAGAAAGGAACAGATGGATCCATTAGAGTTTGAAACAACTCAACCCTCAGGCCCCTTGTCCATTTCCAATGTGTCTCCCTCTGGTATCCCAAGGCAATTCCCTGGAAAAAGACTTGTAAGAGGAAGCATATTGATTCCTCTTCTGAGTCTGTCACTGAAGAAACTGTCTTAGGTAAGGGAGAAGGTTCTCCAAGATTTGCCTTGGAGACCTCCTTGAATTAAAGAAACAGCATGGGGGATGGCCTACCAAAACCCATTCTTCCAATGAGTCAGTGTTTCTCAAAGCTATTAGGTACAGCCCTTCAATGTCCTGGTTGGTCCCTCCTCTCAATCCTTTAGTTCACCTCATTTTTTTAAAAGCCTGGAAGGAGCCTGAAATGGCAGACCCCATCCCTAAAAAGAAAAAAAAACCCTCAGAATTATAGCTGCTCACGGAGACAGGAAGTTCTGGAATACAGGTCCCCTTGCATGCTGGTAGCAGCACCCACAAAAAAAAGGAAATATCTGAGGAGAGTTTCTCTATTCATCCCCCTAACAGGGAGTCTAGTGATTTGGACAAATTGGGGAAATGGACATATGCTTCAGCCACTTTTTTTCTGTCTGGGCACTGAATTATATGGCTCATTTGACATCATACTTCTCAACCTGGAAACAGCAAAAATCTGGACAAAGGCCCATGAAAAGTAAGTACAACTGGCCAAAAATCTGTATACTGATTAACATAAAATTAGGATACATAATTATGTAACCCCACCCACTCCAATGGAATTACGGGATACCAACCTACAAACTCAAATTGAAGAAAAGACAAATTAAACACAAAATATAACCAGAGCAATAGTGTAAAACATTTATATTAACATCTGAAATTGTTTCAGACTGAACTTGTGTAAACTAAAATACAATTTTCTTTTATGAAAATAAATTAACTGCTTCTGTACTAATATTAAATAACACGGCATGATATAACCAGAATAATACTGCTTTGTTAATATTAACAATAACATTTGAACTTGTATAAAACTAAAATGCAATTTTCTTTTATTAAAATAAAATTAACTGCTACACTGACTTGCCTTCTTGTAAGTTATTTTTATTTACCAAATTATTTTCTAAGAGAAGTCTGTGACTCATCTTTAAACTTCCCACTACTTGTGACATTGCTTTGCCTTTCAATAAGATAGCCTCTTGGTCAATAAATTCATGTAATTGATTGTTCTTCAGTTTAAACTCTACTTCTTTTGACACCAAAATAGTCTGTACCCCATTGACTTCCATAAAACTCTGAAAACTTCACTTCTTTATGTGTTTACATGATCACATTTTTATCAAATTCCAAACACAATACGCATATCTAGTGATAAGGGAATATTTAGCTTGCATTCATCTGAGAGAAACCATCACCCATAAGAGAAATCAAAGAATGAAGTTAATTTTGATCACAGCAACATGCAGTCTAAACTAGGCAAAAACTCAAGAACTCATCTACAGTGTAAAAAAAAAAAAAAAAAAAAAAAAAAAAAAACACATGGGAGTTTTATAGACAAATGTATCAGACAGGAATGGTTTCACCATCCTGTCACTGCAGTTCCCCTGATACCACTAGCAATAGCCTGCAAGAATCTAACAGCTCAAGCAAACTGTTTCCCCTTATACTTTCAGGATATAGATTATTATTATTATGCTTTCAAGATATTAAGTTTAGCCAGTTAGGCCTAAAACAAGCTAACAAATCTTAAATTTCTTTTTTATACCACCAGTTAACATAAGGTTTTTGTCTTCTTTTTTGTGTGAACTATAGTTGGGTTCCACCTGTGACAAAAGTTCAAAATATACCAGAAGACAAAAATTCTAAGTTGAACAATGGCACATAACAGATATGACAAAAACATAAAAATGAAGAAAGTTAATCATCATGACCTAATCTGAATTTCTAGTTGAACTCTAAAATACAAATTCACCAGTGATTATTTGATTTGAGCTAAAATAATATTATGCCATAATGCAGGCAGTAAGTTTGACTTGTATCAGCAGCTGAATATTATTTACAGATCCTGCCAAAAGACAAAGATAACCTTGACTATACAGAACTTCCATAGCTCTCAACCTTCCATCTCTATTATGTGGAATACTACCTCTTATAATCTGGAACAGATGGGCAAAATGTGGAACACTTACTATCAAGGTAATTACTAACAACTTCAATTAGAAAGCTTACAAGATTGTTAAAAATATGTTACTTTATAATTAGAAAAGTTATTTTGATGATTTACTACAATACATTACTTATCATGGATATCCGTTTAAAAAATTTTTTAACACTGAAATTGTGATAGACCCTTTCAATGTGGAACATGGGCTTTTCAAGACTCAACTCATAATGAGGTGCAGTTGTGAGGCATGATTACATTTTTGGAACAACTTACAGTAGCTCAGTGAGTAGCATTGCCATCTCAGAGTTCTTGGGTTGTATGTTCTCCCTAACTCTAGGTTTTATCTACGTGGTCTGATTTACTTTTCTTGGCTGCCTAATAATACTTTGTATTTGGTGCCTTATAGCAACAGTTTACTTTGTGTTGCCTTTGGTTCGATGTGTAGCTAAGCTACAGAACACAGTCTGCTCCAGTTAATCTGCTCATTTTGCAATAAAAGTAATATGTGACAGCTGCTGGGAAGTTCCAGTGGGGCATACAGTGTAGCCACCATAAGGTGGCAGACAAAGGAGCGTCGTATTTAAGGGTGTCCAGAGTTTAGGGTGGATGTGTTTAACTCTTATTTTTTGGGTGTTTTGTATGTCTCTATTACCATAAAACAGACTGCTGTAAACAGATTACCATTTTTTGTTTTTAATAGCTACTATCATTTTTTTCTTTTAATGAGAGCAGTAACGTTTCTTATTGGATAGTTCTTTCACGTCAGAGTAGCAGATAATGGTTACTGTCATTCTGTAAAATCATCAAGTACAAATATTAAGCCCCACGATCAAGTTATTTATAGCCAAGCATGCATAGCTCTCAACCTCTTAGGGTAACAAATCTGGACAAAGCCATAAATAATAGGGGGACAAAGGACCAAAAAAATAGGGACAATTTTTAAATATTGCTCTGACAAACTTAGAAAGTTGATAGAAAGATTTTGCATTAGCATGGTTTTTCTGAAGGGTATGAAGTCTGAATCTCAAATGTGTGTCATTACTTTCTGACTTCAGCCCTCAAAGATTTGGCAAAGACTTCCATGTAAATCACAATTTTATGAGTAACAGGCCAAAAATATGAGGCAAAAATCTCGGCATTCTGCAAAAATCTGTACAGTTAAGAGGTATGCAAGCATGTTTTCTTTTTCTCTTCAGACGTAGTCATTGTACTATAGCACTGAACTCATAGATGTGCCTCCTGCTGCCCTGAAGTAAACGTACAGGGAATTATTCACATGTGCTCAGCTCATTTAGTACTAAGTTATTTCAAGCCTCACCTTAAGCGAGGCCTAAGAAGCCTTCCTACTTTGTAAATACGTAAGTAATAGTATGGAAAGTTAGAGGAACACAGCTGTAATTGTACTAGTTCTTCCTGGTACTGAAAAAAAAGTTTAAAGAAACAATGCGTATTGTGGTATGTTACATCTGTACTGGGGTTTAACAGCATAATAAGATCTGAACGGAGTGGAGCTGCATGCAGAGTGGATTCTTATTGCCCAAATGCCCATTTGATTTGATAGCTGCCTCTACCTACCCTGCCCCAGATAAATTAAGTTGTCTGTGCTCTCCAGCTAGTACTAGCAGCAGCTAGCTACTATCACAGACAAAGTGCAGAACTGAATATGCAGAGTAGAAATGTTTGCAATACCCATAACACGTGTTTTCCCCCATTTTTAATTACCTGTAGGAGGTTGAGCCACCAAAGAAAGTAAATCTTCTCATCTTGACCTAAGAATGGAATGGATATGGATTCCTCCTAACTAGTGTAGGGTGGGCGCTGGGTGGACTCGATAGACTTCTTCTGCAGAGGTTAACTTAAAATTGTAAGCACACACAGTACAGCTCCAGTCCAGAGTCCGCTCCACTGAGTCCAATTGCTCACTGCTGCTGCTAATACAATCCAAATTACAAACCACAAGAAAATCAGCCCCAGCATGAAACAAAGCCAATCCAAATTACAGAGACAGTCTGAGCGTCTCAGAGTCTGACAGGAAGTCCTCTGCTTCATGAAGCTGATGTCATCATGCAAGCCCCAATATGTTGATGATGTTGCTGGATACGCTGGCATTGCATGATGACATCATTATTTAAACTTGGAAATAAAAATTAAAAAAAAAATGGGAAAAAAATTGGGAATTCAAGGACCCACTCAAGAATTCTTGGCACTGCATTATTTTGCCCTCAAAATGGGTAAATACTGAGGAATTTGGTATGGTTGGGAGGTATGTTTGACAAATTTCCAGAGAGATTTGATAAAAGAACTTTCATATTCACTGGTGGGTAACTTACATGTGGATATCCCAAAATGTGTGGTGTCCCAGTTGTCTACCTTACAGTCCTCTATGAATTTATCCATGAAACTGCTTTCTAATGCAGCAGATGGTATAGCTCATGTAGCAGGTACTAGCATTATGATGTGTCATCATGCCTGTATGTGGCTTTGCATCTTTGCAGAAAGCTTCAGGATAACTTTCATCAATACCCCATGTAACAGTTCTACTTTGTTTGGAACAAAGGTCAAGGACATATTTATCAGAAGTGATCAGGACGGTAAGACTTTGCCATTGGAATCCATTTTTCAACCTCCTCAGAAATCCTCCTCCATGAATCAAATGCGGGAAGGAAAATGTGGTTCAAAAATTGCAAGGTTTTTACTGGGACACTTCTGGGTAACAGGCCTCCCAGAAGCAGAAGTGGAGGCAGTTCCATGGGACGTCACCCCAGAGACAGAGGTGGTCTGCAAAATCAAGATTTCCATGGTCCATTTACAGAGAAACCTTTCCAGTGTTCCAGAACACCTGCCCAGCTGCTGCATTCTGAAGGCATTCAGTGGATGATTCTCCTTACACTATCTAGCCTGGTAAAAAATGACACAACATTCATGGGTGCTAAGGATCATTTCCAGAGATTATACAATACCCATTTTAGAGACCCCAAGAATAAAATAAAAGATTGTCAACATTCCACCCAATCAGTTGGGATCAGCAGCAACATAGGTTTAGAAGTTGCTGGCCATAACAATCATCCAACCTGTCCCCCAAGACCAGTTAGAATCCGGAGTCAACTCAAAGCTATTTTTAGTTCAAAAAAAGACAGGGTATCTGAAACCAAATTTGGATATTCGTGAATGAAACCAATTTGTAAAACAGACATTCTTGATGGTCACAATACAGTCCATTCTGCCTCTACTCAGAAAAGATGATTGAATGTGCTGTATAAATTTCCAGGATGCTGACTGTCACATAAAGATCCAGAGGTAATCCAGGAAATTTGTCTGTTTCCAGCCATAAGCCAATCAGTTCTAATTCACAGCACTGCCTTTTGGTCTTACCACAGACCCCAGGTGTTCACTAAGATAATGGCAGTGGTGACAGCCTTTCGCAAGATTCAAGAGATCCGAGTATTCCCATATCTGGATGATTGGCTTTTAACTGTTACTTCAAGGCATCCACTTCTAACATACCAGTCATTCCTGCTAGAAATGTCCTCCACCCTGGGTATTTCCATCAACACAAAGAAGAGCAAATTACAGCATATTCAGTCCATAGAATTCACAGGCTACCAGATAGACACAATGCTACAAATAGCAAAGCTACCCTCAACATGGATCAAATCAATCAGATCAGATCAGTTGCTGTACAGGTAATAAATGAACCACACCCCCAGGCTAGATTAATTTTAAGATGTCTAGGACTAATTGCTTCTTCCATAGTGATGATCCCATTAACAGAATACCACATGAGAATTCTACAATGAATGTTAGCTGTACAGTAGTCCCAGAAAATGCATCTCCTTCACCACAAAATACAACTCACACAGATCTACAAGAACCATATCCAATGGTGGATCACCTCCTACATAGTCACTTGGGACAGACACTTTCCTCCTTCAATACCCAAGGCCATAATGACCATGGATGCCTCCATTCTTGGGTGGGGGTGGGGGGCATTTTGAAGGGAGAACAGTCCAAGAAATTTGGCCTCCATCAAGAGTCCAACCTTCACATCAACATCTTGGAGTTGAGTGTGGTCCTCCTTACATTCCAGGCACTTCAGGACCATCTTCCCAAGGATATGACTGCCATTCATTCAGACATGTTAATAGTTTGGGACATCAACAAACAAGGTGGAACTAGATCATACCCATTTTGCAGAGAAGCCATGAGAGTCTGGCACAGGGTGATGTCTTCAAACCACTTTTGTAATAGCAGTGCATATTCCTGGAGCATCCAAAATCCTAGCAGACAAGACAAGTGGTCTTTCAAAGTATCAGTGGCAACAAAGATCTTCAGCCAATGGGGCCATCCTTGCTGTGACATCTTTGCTTCTCACCTAAACAACAAATGCAGAAGTTACTTTGCCCTCATTCCTCCAAAGGGTCAGTCACCAACAGATGTTCTAGCCCATCCTTTGACTCCTGGTCTCCTTTACACCTTCCCCCCATTCCATGTATCTCCAAGTTCACCCAAAAAGCAATGGAGTGCAAGACCAAAGTAATCCTCATTGCCACTTTCTGGGCTCAACAGGTATGGTTCCCTTTTCTTTGGCCTCACTTAATTCATCCACCCTGGGTGCTGTATCCCTTCCCAGATCTCCTCACACATCCCTTCCTGATGCTTCTACCAGACCTACAGACCCTAAAACTAACTGCATGTTTCTCCAGTTCTGACAATTGCCAGAGATGCCAGACTTTCATCCCCAATAGTAAGAATTATTTCATCCTGTCAAAGGAATTCTACAAAAAAGACTTACAAGAGCAAATGGAAACGCCTTTCCATCTGGGCATCTGACAATGGTCTAGACCCAGAACCTCTCATGTCTAGGTCTAGTTATTTGACAATTAAAGTACAATTAGCAGTCATCTGAAACTTTCACTCAGTATTCCATAACACCTCTATTGTTTCTCTTAAAATCTCTAAATCCTTTTTGAAAAGTACCTTTTTATTGTGGCCTGCTTTTCATTATCCAATCACCATTTTGTTACATTCTTTAACTCAGAAACCCTTTGAACCTGCAGTATCCACAGATATGAAATTTCTGTCTGGGAAGACTATATTTTTGGTTGTTGTCACCTCTGCTGAATGAGTATCAGAACTTCAGGCACTTTCATGCAAGACTCCCCTCCTAGTCTTTCACAAAGCTAGAGTATCATTGAGATCAAACCTTTCCTTTCTTCCAAAAGTACCTTCCAAATCAAACTTTAATCAAAAAATTGATTTGCCAGATTTCTATCCCCAAGAAACAATCATACTAGGTCACGTTAATATTGACTGGTCCTCCTGTCATTCACTTCACCCCACTAACCACATTAAGCTACACGGTTTCACTCAACTAATCAAAACCACAACACAGATAGATAAACCATCAAAAAAGTAGTCCATCCCAGACTGGATCTTTACTAACAGACCATCTCAATCCTACCCCTTAGGCTCCATCCTAGACACTCTCAGCGATCACTTTTATAATTAGACACCAAGTGAATCCATTAAAATCCTTCACCCTCCAACAAATCCAGTACACAAAGAATTTCACAACCCATGACTTCATATCTGCACTTAATCAATGCAGCTGGAGACCACTCTCATCTCTCCCCCTAGACTACTTCAATAACCCTTTCTAAACATTCTAAATCATCTTGCCCTATCAGAACTAAATCCAACTATGCCCCTTGGCTGACCAGAAATACCTGTCTACTACTAAAACAAAGAGATAAAGCATGAGACTCATGGCATCAAAATAAAACTCAGACTAATAGACAGGCATAGCAGGAACAAAGCCAAAAAACAAATTAGGATAGACAAAAGGAACCACTATATAGGCATTCAAACCAAACACAAAAATAACACAGAAAAATTCTGGGCTGCCATTAATAAAATCCTACAACTAGGAAAGACCAGTAATCCCCTAACATTGGCACCACCACCAATAATATTGCCATCCAATTCAACAAACACTTCACCAAATCTATCCTAGCCCTCACCAGTAATGTTTTTTTTCACTTCACATCCAAAGCTATCTTCCACACCAGCAGACCAAAATCTCTTCCCCTTACAGCCTGTCCCAACTAGCACAATATATAAATACCTAAATAGGCTTAAACCCACAACCTTGGCCATCAACAAATTACCTGCAGAATATCTAAAGATTGCAGCCAAAGCCATCTCTTATCCAGTCTCCATGCTCATTAACCACTCTTTATCAGAATGCTTTCCTTCTCTGTGGAAAAATCACATATAATACCGCTCTACAAAGAAGGTAACTCTGTGAAACTATCTGTACCATCCAATTGCCATTCTATCCCCCTTATCTAAAATCCTTGAAAAATGTATACATTCCCAAATAATCTCCTCACTAATAAACTGCTAACCAACACCCAGCATGGATCCGCTCCAATCACAGTACTACGACAGCCCTTATTAGCTTTACCAACACAGAAAACCAACATTGAAACAATGGTAGCCTAGTATCCACTGCATTCCTAGATCTCTCCAAGGCCTTCGATACTGTCTCCCATCCCAAACTCCTTTCTGCTCTCTCCGATCTTAATCTCACCCACTCCACACTAGCGTGGTTTCAAGAATATCTAACCAACTGCCAACAAGCAGTAAAATGGAAAAACTCCTTATATCCCCTCCTACCTGTCACCCTAGGGGTCCCCCAAGGATCCATTATTGGACCTCTTCTTTTCAACATATTCACCAACCAACTCCACAAAGCTACACAGCACACCACTCTAGTCCAGTACGTTGATGACTCCACTCTATTCTGCTCCGCCCCATCACTCCCTCAACTCCAGGAATTGAAACAAGAGTCCTTTACTGCTGTTGAAACCTGGTTAGCCAACTCTCAACTAATACTTAACCCCAATAAAACACAATTAATGATATTCTATCCACTAAAGCCTTAGACTCCATACCACCATTCACAATATTCTCAGCTAACAACACCCCTATCACACTGTCGAACACACCAAACTTCTAGGGTTATGATGGATCACAACATGAAATTTGACATGCACATTGCAGAGACAATAAAGAAAGTCCTTAAAAAAGGTGGAACCCTATATAGATGCAAAAAGCACCTCACCAATGACAGTAAAGCCACCATCACAAAAACCCACCTACTATCCACACACCTCTATGCCTCCCCCATACTCATCAACCTAAACAAAGCAGACTTTAATAAGCTAAACACCTGCTATAATAAAATAGCTAGGTTTGCTACTGACTTACTCTTCAGGACTCATCACTGCATAGTAGTCAAGCAACTATCCTGGCTAGAATTACCCAACCTGCTCACATATAACCAGTTTACAACAGCCCACCAAATTCTATATTATCCCGATAGAGTTCCTGCTCTTCAAGATCGATTTAATAACTACTTGAATAAATGCCTATTAAGATCCACCAGTAAAGCACTGGCTGACATAAGCAAAAGCAACAATAGCTCTGGGGACTCCTTGTTTTCCATTTCTTTTGCAAATGCATGGAACACAATCCCTATAGATATCAGGACCACTGAAAACAAAACTAATTTCAAAAAACTCCAGTCCCATTTACAGAGTTTTTGGTTATGTAATTGTTATGACGCTGGATGGCCTCACTTAATTAGATCATATCGTACATTAACCTTCTATGAAAGCTTGCAACAACTCCTTTCTATACTCTTAATCTATGCATGTTACTATACTAGCTTCTAGCCACTGATGAATGTAACCAAATGACTGAACAAAATGTCATTTCAACTGTATTATTATAACACACTGTGCTCCTTGTAGTATATTGTCTTTTTGTTTCTTTCTTGGCCTTGAAACTGTACCTTACTAACGTTTTGACTCTGTACTGTACTTTATTAACATGTGTATTGTAATTCCTGTATTTGTTGTACAAATCTTTGTGGAGCTTTTCTCCCTGGGCCGCCACTGAAAATGGAATCCATGCCCAGTCAGACTTTCCCGGTAAATAAATGTAAAATAAATAAATAATATATTACATACATTAGATGTGCACAGATGAAGAAGAAGAACTAGATGTGCACAGACAACTCAGATTTTACCTCCAAAATACCAAGATTTTCAGAAAAATGTGAACAATTGTTTATATCCTTCTCCAAGAAAAAGTTGGGTCCATCAGTTTCTAAATTACTCTAAGACTTTTAGCTAGTTGCATTTCTTTTGTCTACGTATACCTCTACAATCGTATCCTAAAGTGTTTTCTACAAAAGCAATGGCACCCTCTACAGCCTTTGCTAGGCAAGTTCCTATCAGTGACATTTGTGCAGCAGCAACTTGGTCATCAACTCACATCTTTATGTTTCACTATAAATTAGATGTACAATACAAGATGCAAACATCTTCTGGCCTTGCCATTCTCAGGAATATCCTTCCTTTAGACCAACCAGGGACCCTGATGGGTAGCTTGGGAATCTGTCCTGCATGTTGCTTCGGAAGAAAAAAAGACAACATTGGATATGAAAGTTATGTACTTACCATAAAGATAGATTGTGTTCTTTTCATCTGGTTCAACTTTCCTCCCACCTTCCCCCTACCAAATTGTCATTCTACTTTTAGAGACTGGTCATATCTCCATTGGATCCTGTCTGATAGTTTATACCTGTTACATTTTTTAGTATTTACTCCTTTTCTCCTTGTCCTATTAGGCAAATGGGTATATATTTTCACATAATGACCTTTTACGGTCAGTCAGCAAACCTAATCTGAGATAATTCAAGCATGGGATGGGAATTGTGGGTATGGGAGTAGTCAGAGCTCTCAAATCCCAAGCTTTGGTAGAAGACACTGAGGTCGGATCTAGATAGATCCGACAACCCACATATTGAACCAGATGAAAAAAGACATCATAACTTGTATTTATACTCACTGCAACATAACTATTCCAGGCAACATCAAGACCCACTTTACCAGGGCCATAGCTTCATCTATGGCTTTTGGAAAGAGTTGGATTATAGAAGTATTCTAAAGGCAGCGACTTGGTCCTCTGTATTGATTCCTTCTCTATGTCCAATTCAAGCTTTGTTATGACCATTCTCCAGGGCTTCTGGACCCTTTTCCTTCCATCTCCCAAATGTAGTAAGCTAGGGTAATCTACCCATATAGCTAAGGCTACTGCAGCAATGATCAATATGATGAACATAGGAGTGTTATATAAGTAAACTTACCATAACAGCATATGTTTGAATGATCACTGCTACAGTAGCTGGTCTGTCCCTCCACCCCTCACCCCCTTGTTTTTTGATCTGTTACTCATGCCAGGATGTGGACATTTACTTTTTTGTTGAAGGGCCTGGTGCTCAAACCTGTCTTTTTAGTCAGCTCATCTTGAGTTGGCTGATGGTTTGGGTGTGTGGAAGGTGCCCTGAAGCTTTGGAAGCTGTCTGTCTGCTATATCACTGGCAGGATATAACCCATGTAGCTACAATCATTTGAACATCTACTGTTATGGCAAGTTTACTTACACAACTATACTTTCTCCATTGCTTCTACTCTGAGACTATGCTCTGTTAGTATACAAAGAAGCAGTGTCAGCCATGATTATAATGCCTCATTTATGATGTTTAACAAGATTAATAGAGGACAAAATGTTATTGGTAACATTACAGATACTATAGCTGCTGTACACATAAAAGGAGATTTAACCTGAGACCTCCCAGCAACTAGACTCTCTGGTCAGAGATTCCCAAACTAGATATATTATTCTTATCAGCTGTTCTTAAGAGGGCTGTGACACTACATCTTAAGAATATGTCAAGGATGAGAAAGCCCTCAGTGCTGTAGAGATAAACTTCCTCTGCCTTAGTAGACTTTCTGAAAGATGAAGGAGAATCCATGCCAGATGTGATTTAAGTATGGCACACAACCAGATTAATAAAAACCTGGAACGAATCCTGACTCTCATGGCAGTTTTTGGAGGCCATGGCAGATATCAGGAAGCCAAAGACTGCCCACAGATGGTCAGCAGTAGTGGTGTACCCTTTTGGCTTTATCTGACTGCTTCTTGAAGGCATTTGAGCATCCTCTGTCTCTCCATTTGTCCACTTGAAAGTTGATGACCAAAGACTGATAAAGCAGGTTAGTCATATATGTGGTAACAAATTTCTCCTTCCCATAATTCCTGTCCTGATTTCCTTACCTATGCTAGATGTCCCACCCCTTCTGAAACAAGTGGGAAGGAAGCAGTTTTTAAACGTCTTTTGTAAAAGAGCTATCTGGGAGTTCTTACCAGATCAGAACGTGTCCAGATTTTATTCCACACTCTTTTTAGTGCTGAAAAAAGATCCTTGGTCATTGTTAGATCTAACAAAGTAAATGTATTCATTCTCAGATAAACTGCTCACATGGTCATGGTGTGGTTATGCTTTCCTTGTCTAGCAGATTATTGGATGTGATCACGAGACCTCAAAGATGTTTACCTCTACATCAGAATCACAAAAGAGTTCAGAAGGTTTACACACTTTTAAGTCAAAGCCGGTCATTATTCATTTCAGATGCTTATATTTGGTCCCACCCATCCTCCTCAGAATATTCACCACATGTATTTCTGTGGTAGCAACAGCTCACCAGAGGCTACATGGAGATAAGGTTTCCTTTGCTTGAACATCTGGCTCACAGTTGCTTCCTGCTTCTAACATTTAGTATCATTGTGTAAGTTTATGACTTCATTATTCCATTCTGTGGGAATAACAGTAAATCATACAAGGTCACAACCAATCCTTTCTGAGCTGTTTCCACCTATCAACTGCAACCTGGACACCAAATCATGCAAAACACATTCATAGGATCCAGTCTTTTTGGATCAAAGTTTCATCCTTTCTTGTACTAACAAAACTGTTTGCCCATCTTTCTCTTAAGGTACTGGGACAAATGGGAGTAGTTGTTCCCATGGAAATTCTTCAGTGGACCTTAAGCATTTATTGGTCACAGGTTATATATCTTGTATCTCACCAAATCCACATCTCTGAGACTTGCACATGTCATATACTATGGTGGATGGCTCTTATAGGTTTCTTCTGTGGCAGTCCTTTACAACAAACCACCATATCAGCTACAGTCACCACAGGTGTATAAGCCCTAATGTGGGGGCATTTCAGTGGTTAGACAGTTCAAAGAATCTAGATGTCTTCTGATTTGGTCCTTTACATCAACATCTTAGAGATTAAAGCAGTTCTTGTGACCCTAAAAGCCTTCCATGACTACTTTCCTCAAGGAGTTAGCACTATACAGTTTAGTAATGCAACTGTGGTGTGATACATTAGCAAACAGGGGAATCTCAAGCTCATCCTCTACAGTAGGACTCTATGAGAGATAGACAATGAGGTTTGCCAAGCAACTGCTTCCTGGCTGAAGATCACATCCCTGGGAGCCCATCTCTCTGGCAGACAAATTCAGCAATTACCTATTTCTGCTCAATGAGTGGTTTGTCAGTTCCTCACTTGCATGGAGACTTTTTCAGTAATGGAGGGAAACTGTACTCTTGACTGTTTGCTTCCCCAATCAACAACAGTGCAGCACTTTTTATTCCTCCCTCATCTTCTCAGAAGAAATACCCACAAGTGGCCACTGGACTAATTTATTTTCCCCCCATTTCCCCTGATGATGAG
This sequence comes from Protopterus annectens, assembly GCF_019279795.1. Taxonomy (NCBI): domain Eukaryota; kingdom Metazoa; phylum Chordata; order Ceratodontiformes; family Protopteridae; genus Protopterus; species Protopterus annectens. The sequence goes on along the minus strand of NC_056739.1, from coordinate 871,442,285 downwards.
ATTAGTTAAGAAGGCAAAAACTCACAAATGAAAGGCCATTCTCATAGCTCCTTACTGGGACCATTTTCTCAAGATGTCCCTGCTTTTGAAAGAAGCAAGAACTTTTTTAATGCAACCATAAGGAAAAACAGACCCATACCTTTACATCCTATTTTTAACCCCTTGGCTTTTCCTCTAGGATACAGCACTGATGAACATTTCAGATGCAGCTTGTAAGTACTGTCCAGTTAAGTCACTTGCTCAGTCTCACAGTTGACAAATACTGGCCAGTTACCCTCTTCCTCTGAATGGGTATTTAAAATCATATCCTCTCAGAAACCTAATACATAAAGACTGTGAAAAAAACAAATGGGCATAAATGTCAATTTGTGGGTTTAGGTCACTAATAAAGTACTGAATCAATTCTCAGCTCCTATTCTTGCTTTTTAATTCCCTCATTCATATTTTCTAATGTGACCTTAGTTATTCTTCTAATAAAGTCCATTTGGCTACCCTTTCAAACTGTCATGAGAGCAATGAGTCAAATTCACTGGCCATGTTATAGGTGCTTAAATATTTTTTTAAAGGTAGATTCTCACTGAAACCTTTTCTTTGAAGTCCAGTACCTCTTTATACTAGAAAAACTGAACATAGTTTCATTTGCACTTTCTGTTTAAATGGACCTGAAATATCTTTCTTGGAAAAATATTTTTCTTGTAGCAGTTACATCAGCCAGGAAATCTCAGAAATGCATGTGTGTCACCTGCAGAATCTCCCTATTTGATTTTTCATAATGATAGAGTATCCCTTGCTGCTAACTCCTTCTATGTGGCTAGGTCAGCCAGTGAATCTAAGATTAAGTAATGCATTAATTTAATAGTGCCCCCTTTAATTCTGGGGAATGTTTTCTGCATTTTAAAGCCATACAAAGGGGTAGCCAACCTTTGGTTTCCTTTCCAATAAAAATTGGGTCAGAAAGTTTCAAAAATTACTCCTGCTAAATTACTTTATGAATGTATTACATTCTGTTATTTAATGCAGAACAAATGTCTTTTGCATCTACTAGACCCTTAGCTGCTTCAGAAGCATTTTAAGAATGCAGCTCTTGAGGAGATTTGTGCAGCAGCTACCTGGTCTTTCTTCAATACCTAAGCAAGTCACTACAAACTGGACATGATATCCAGATCTCGCTATTCTTTTGGGTTTACTGTTATCAAAGGGTATGTTCTGAAAGGCTGACCAGCTAATAGGACTAGCTTAGTGCTGTGTGCTATCTAGGGTGGATCTACTCTTACCTGATATGAATGTTATATACTTACTGTGCTAAGAAATCTGGAATAGGAGATTCATCCAAGGTAACTTACACACCCACCTTCCCCTTCAGCAAAAAGGCTTGGCTTGTTCCCATTCACACATAGGATGTCAGCTCTGGACTGGCTAGTCACCATGGTATGTTATGAGATGGGGAGAGGACTGTTAACAGCCTGTGAAAATTTTATTGGCTGAACAGTCCTAATGCCGGTGCATTTAGTCCTTAATGTTACTCAGGATGGACCAGCTTTTCCAGAGATATCATTATGTATAGCTTTCACTCTCCTTACTTCTATACATTCAAACTGATTTTATTGGATGCAAAGAAACAAAAAAAATGATTGCAAGGATGCAGCATGAAGCATATATTCTTTGCTTGTGATTTGAAAACACACAAAATGCTGTTACAGATCTTGCTTCTGCTGAGCTAAATCATTCTTGCTTTACAGTTTATGGTAATGGAAAGAACATGTATAACATTTTAAAATGATCACAAGGAAGCAGTTTGAAGAATGTTGATTTTATAAACCAAAATACATTTTTCCAAACATTGTCAGAAGTACTAATAAACTATTGAAACTGATTTTATGTGATTCTTTGAAAAGAATGATCACTGGTAGCAAAATTCTGCTTTTTTCTTTTCATAAAAAGCCATTAACACTTTTTCATGAGTGCAGAGCTGAAATGTTTCTCAGTTTATGTTCACGGGAAAGCAACATGTAGCATTTTAAAATGGTAGTATGAAAGAACATCCAGCATTTTGCTTCTGATAAAAATACATCACCTTCATAAGTGCAGTCGGAAATGCCAGCAAACAACTGAAACTAATTTCACATGACTCAAAAAAAATGATCATGGAGTAGAAACATCCAGCACATTGCACTTGGTAAAAAAAAGTTACAGTGTTTTTATAATCACTGCCAGAAGCACAAACAAATATTTAAATGTGATTTTACCTGAACCAAGTTGAACCACTTTTGCTTTAGAATATGATAATGGGCAAGCAAAACATGCAGCATTTTATAGGTTTGTAGGAGATTACTAAGCTAACAGCTCAAGAGACTTTACAAGCCTAGCCAATATAACCTGCTTTTATACAGTATAAGACCCCCTAGGGGCTGGAGGATGGCATTAGTTTCAGCCTATGCCATGAGTACTTTACAGATTTTACAGGTTGCTCCTGTTCATAAGGGTCATAGGCACCACTCCAGGTGTGAATCTGTGGTTCCCCATCCAGCTATCCAAACTGGTCTTAAAGAGGGCCAGGGAAGAACTCTGCTTAATGTGACTAGGAAACCTATTCCAAAGGTGGGGCAATTTCTGAGACACATATCTGTCTCTCCAGCATGTTCTGTTTGAATCACTGACTAAGTTTAGATCCTTAGAATGGGTGATCTTCATAATGTGTCTTGCAGATATGTAGGAACTCCATCAGGGCAGTATTTATGAGTGCCTTGTAGGTTAGGCATGGCTTTTAATAGTCAATAGGAGGCAAAGTAAAGGGAAAGGGCCTTCAGTGTAATCCCATAGGATAAGTTCTTTATGTCCTGTATTTGTTTAGTGAGGAACCTCTGAAGTTATTCCAGCTGTTGTAAGTGCCTAGTCAAGTATATACCAAATGACACAATGTACTCAATTATTGGACTAATGAAGGCTGTGTACAGTGGGATTATAATGTCTCTGGATCTGGATGCCATACACTTATAAGCTCTGCCACACAGAAGGACTTCCTTACCACTGTGGGCACATGATAGTTGAAATCCAGGCTACTGTCTGTCTGTGTCTCTAGATCCCTCACCTCTGGTTCTCGGGATATGTTGTTAATGTTGTAGTTAACAGGGGTAGTTGATTTTCCAAAGTATAGAATACTGCATTTCTTCACATTTAGTTTCAGAACGTGGTTCTGACATCAATCATTTGCCTGATTTAGACCCTCCTGAAGGATATCTACATCACTGGGGAATTTAATGATTGAGCCAGGTTGCAGTCATCTGCAAACTTTGTCATCCAGAAGCCCTCTACATCGCCCTGGCACCCGAGAAATATATACCAAACAGGAGTGGTCCCAGCACTGATCCCTGTGGCACACCACTAGCAACTGGCCTCTTGCTAGTACTGGATTCACTCACTTTAACCTCTTGTGTCCTGTCCATGAGCCAAGTGGCTATCCATCTGATGATGCAGGGATTTATGCCCAGTTTTCTGAGTTTACTTATAACTGAGTCGGGGATTGTGTCAAAGACCTTGGCCAGGTTGAGGTAGGTAGTATGTACAGTCTTGCCCTCATCCATGGTCTTAGTGACTTCTTCAAAGAAGTCCACCAGATTTAGTAGGCTTTTGACAAAGCTGGGAGGGATCCAGAGTTTGGAGGTTTGCTATGTCACTATTTATCAGATTCATGATTATTCTTTCCATGGCCTTACAAATAAGACTAGTCAAGCTTATGGGTCTGTAATTTGCCAGGTCAGCTGACAGGCCCCCTTGCAGGGGGATGACTGTAGCTGTTTTACCCTCTATCAGGATAAAGCTAGTCTAGGTACTTTGGTTAAAAGGTCTCCCTAGAAAGCCCTAAGTTTAAACTCCCCTAAAAAGTATTCCATCACTGTTGGTTAACTACTTAATGTAGCGGTAATGCCCAATTGGGTGTGGGTATTACAGGATATACCCTAGGTTGGTGTGGTTTGACCATGAAGGCAAAGCCTACTCTTTACCATAGCCATATGGTGCTTGTTACAGTCAGACTCCCCTTCTTCTAATTGGAAGATTAACTACAAAAGATGGAGACAGCAGCATAAAAAGGGCATATTTATGCTTAACTACACAAAGTTAGAAAATGTAGCAAAATTAGTGCTTCAATATGCAGTGCTAGTTCGAGGATATTTGGCTAAAGGAGAATAGGTAAAGTTTGCATGCAAACAAAAAAGATAAAATTATACTTTGATGCATTTTTTGTGAGTGACAATGCTGCCATTGCAGATCCCACTGCACTCATGTTTTTTATATAATCAAACCATAGGTCATAGTATTACAGCACCGATGAGGAAGAAGAAATGCCCTTTACAATGGAGGCATTTAGGGAAGTTTATTTGTTTGGTAATTAATTAATTATTTTATTTTATTTTATTTTCAGCAAAACATTTACAAACCTTGAAATCTCAACACAGCTAAGTGTTGCTTCACCAAACCTCCTGATTATAGTAATAAAACAATGCCAACAGAAACATAGTAAACATCTGAATTTGGTTTGGGGATGTCAAATGGATGGTGTTTATTAATGAATAACATTGCAATTAACTAACAGGCACACTATATAGACAAAATGTAATAAAAAATTGTACGAAGTATTCTGTATTTTACATTTGCATCCCATTCACTCTTGCATTTCTGCATTCGTTTTATTATACAATTTAGAGTATATTCCATTTGCAGTTATGTTCATTCTTTCCCTTTGCATATGAATCTGCTATGTCAAACCATATCTTCTCCACAGATTCACTGCCTGTATTCCATAGCTTTAGCAGGAGTTTTGCTTCAGTTTCTGATGAACGCATCATATAGTCTTTATTGTCAGGACACTGTAGACTATTGTATCTGTTCAAAACAATGGACTGTGAAAGCCTGCAGTTCACAAGCAAAAAAAGAGCTTTTCTCTCTTGTGATGTCAGTGGCATCACGCTTTCAAATCCTGCAAGGACATAACCTCCCACACTGAGAGGATCTTTATTCTTAGACATCTGGTACATGATAGTAATAGCTACTTCAAACACATAGCAGCCATAACTCATATCATCAAAATCCAGAATTCCAGAGATTCTATACTGCTCATTCATATCATTCTTATGAAATACATTTTTTGGTTCCAGTAATATATTTACTTCATTGAAGTCTCCATGATTTAAGCCTGCAAACAATAAAAATACAGGGCTCATTTAATTTACTTAATATTTGATACACTACACATTACACTACAATGTAAAATCTACTATGAACAAGGCAGTAAGTTAATTCTGTGAAGTATGCAACTCTACCACTTTTCTTTGGTGTTATCTTAGTTCATTCTAAGCCAAAATACATATTGGTACACTCATAAAAGGCAAGATAAATGCAGTGAGGAGCAATGCTTTAAGCTCACCATTCCACTGAGTGAATGTATGTAATATAAGTATGGACAGGACCAGACTAGGGTTTCAGCACATTATATAATAAGTACATCAACAATGGTTAGTGACATACGTAAGAATAATCATCTGAAAACAGGCTACAGCAGTGAAAAGTGACACACATGTACAGCTGGCAGTATGCCATATTGCAGAGAGGTGCATATGAATCAGTGCACATCTTAAAAATTAACATTTAAATGAAAAAATTACAGGGCATTGTATATGTGATAGAAACATAACTCTACATCTGTAGAGTAGACAAAGAGCCAAGAAACAGTCACAAGTACACAACCAATAAAGATGAGTAATAGTTCTAGTACCTGTCTTTACTCCTGAACCAAATGCCCTACAGAATGAAAGTTCAGACTAATACCTGCTTCACGTTGACTTTATCTTTGCATAAAAGACATCTCAGACACAAGTTACAACATCTGTTGAAACAGGAAATACATTAATGTTCTTTTTTTAAACACCTTTATGAATTATCACTTAAGACATGGACAAACATACATTAACAGAAAAGAGGCATATTAACATTTTTCCATTTACATACATTACACATCACATGTATTTTGTTTCTTTATAACTAATACAAGTCCAGCATTATGGCGCAGTGGTGCAGCGGTAGCATTGTTGCCTCACAGCAAGAGGTTCTCCAGTTTGATTCTTGGCTGGCGTGCCTTCTGTGTGAAGTCTGCATGTCCTCTCTGCGTTTGCGTGGGTTTCCTCCAGGTGCTCTGGTTTCCTCCCACGTTACAAAGACATGCATCTGGAGCATTTCTCCACAGGCATCTGCTGAATATTGGCTTTGTTCCAAGTTGGACTTTCCCAGTAAACAAATGTTAAATAAAATAAATAAATGACATAAGTTGCTGCCTTCCCTTAAACTTCACTGCTCCTCTTCCTATTGAATATTATTCTGCATGTATTGCTCCCAATATTTCCAATTATTTCTATGCCATTTTCTCCTTTCCTTTTCTGAAGATCCATCTTCACGTTATTTTATTATTTTTTTAATATTCCACACTTCAAATACAGTTGGTTTAGACTTTGATGTCCATCTACTAGTAATTACTTTTTTGGCAGCCAATCAAATTAAACTTAATTTCCTCAGTCACAGCTATTTGCTCACTCAATATTTCTGACAGAGTTCTCTGTAGGGAATTTTTAAAATCTGTCAACTCATTGCACTCTCAAAGCATATGTTCCAAGTTACCTCTTTCTTCTGCATCACACTTCCATCTTTTCCATCTACCCGAGGAAAAATTCTTTGAAGTCTGCTTGGGGTATAAAACATTTGTTTGCAAGGACCCCAAGCAAAGATCCTAAACCTTCTGGACTTTGTTGCATACTTGGGAGCAATACATATACCCTACTATTGTTCTGGTCTCTCTTCCTAATCTTTTCTAACATCCTCTGATTCATTTTTACACTTGCACGTAATATTTTATATGCCCTACTAATTATTATCCTTTATTTTCATCAGCAGCTTCTGTTTTAGATTCAACTAAAAACTCTACCAGAACAGGACTTTCACTTTGCCTATACTCTGAAAATGAATTCCTGGTAGGGAAGGCAGTCCCACTCTCCTTTCCCTCACTACCTACTTGCTCCCAATACCTCAATTATTTTGCTAGTTTTCTCCAGTGAATTCCAGTGCCCTCTTACCTATTTTCTGTACCCCTACTTACAGTCATCCCTATTGGCAAAATTTCCTTCCTCCATTGTCGTGTTGGCTTAGCTACTTTATGAATATAATAATCTGTAAGGTTATTAGTCTTATTAAGTATCTACATCCAAAATCCCCCTCTTTCCTCTGTTTTGTATTATCTATAGTTTAATCTCTTCCCACATATCCTTACCTGCTATAATGCAAACTTTTACAATCTATACCCTTATTGCATCTCCATAAATATGGGTACTGCTGCATCAATTCATGTCTAGATAATAATTTATGGCTATAGCCTTCATTTTCTCTTCATTAATTTTTTTATCCTGAAAAGACCAGAAAGGCTCTCAAAATGTCCCACAATATTGAGGTAGCCTTTTCTGGATTTATCATGTACAAAATAATGTCATCTGCAAATAAAGCCAACTTTTCTTGATTGCCATAACAATTCCTTGAATTTCTATACCAATGTTTCAAAATATAAAGCAAATAATGAAAGTAAAAGAGGACCTCCCCAACTTGTTCATCTGTTTAAACACAACCTATCAGAAAGCAACCCTCCTTCTTCAATTCTTGTCTCCGATCCCTCATGTATCCTCCTAATTAACCTTATTATTGTATCAGAGAATGCAAATGCTCCCATAGCCCTGCTCACAAAATCCCAGCTTACTCTGTTGAATGCTTTCTCTGCATCAAGACCCACCAATAACACTGGTATTTTCTTATATTCTGCTTCCCTCTGGGTCATCATTGTTTTATTAATGTTGTCAAATGTTTGCCTCCCCTCCACAAAACCATATTGATCCATATCATTCAATTTTGACAACACATTTGCCATTCTTTTAGCTGGTGTAGACACAAACACTTTTTAAGCATGGTTTAAACGTGAAATGGTCTATATGAAGCTGGACCTGATTGGGCTTTATTGTCTTTGGGTAATACTGCCACCACAGCTTTCTTCCAAGATTTTAGTGCTTTCCCATCTTCCAGATCTTTATTACATCATTCCCTACTAACTTCCAAACTTCCACAAGAATACCATCTGTTTTTGGAGACTTTCCTGCAGATTTATTATATATAACACTGTGTTTATCTCATCTCCTCCTATCTCAACTATTAGTTGTTCAGCCTCATCTGCCTATAACCTTGGCATAACTAAGTCTTCCATAAATATTTTCATTATTACTCTATCTTGACTTCCACATTTCTCTGCTTTATACAAATTTTCATAACATTTCCGAAATATCTCTTATACCTTTACAGGATCTCTGTTTATTTTTCTAGTTTTAGATTCCCTAAGTTAGATGACAACCACTTCTTCTTTCTATTGCCTAAGGTGTTGTGCTAAAACGTTTTGTGCTTGGAGTTGTTATCAAATAGTTGCTTAAAAGCAATCTTTCTAAAATCATGCATGTTATATAAATAATCACTTATTTCTCTTTAGCACTCTGCAGTTGTGCCTCTTCTTGTTTCCAAGATTCCCCTGCATTATTTTAAACTTTGTCAGCCATCTAAATAATTCCTATTATTTCTTAACCATATCTCTTTTTCTTTTATTTTACCCTATTTTAAACTCTGTTTTCATTTTCTACAACTCACTAGCTGTCATTTCCAAAGAAATTGTTTATATTCTCTTATAATTAATGAATAATTTCCTCTGCCCATTTCCTAAATTCCTCTCTTTTTAACAGGTAGGTAGGAAAGTGCTAGTGTCTCATTATTACTTCATCATCTTAAATTTTTATTGGTGCATGATCTGAAGTAGTCATTGGATGAGTATAATAGATGTCAGTTAAATGATCATGTTGCTGTAAAATATAATTTCGATCCAGTTTAGGCCAGTTATTGTACCTTGGGAAATAGTATGTAAATTTTGTAAAGTTCCTACTACTGAATTCATGTCTTCCATACCAAATATTTTCATAAATTCCTTCTGAATTCTACCCTCTTTTGCTATAATTTTCATTCTAGGTCCCCTGATATATCCTCAGTACTGAAAATTTGTATAAAAAGAGCAGTTAATGCAGCTCAAAGGATCAAGACAATAAAATAATGTAAAACTTATTAGAAGTACGTAAGCACTTTCACACCCATTCAGCACTTCATCAGACCATACACAAACAACAAATGAAACATTTAAATAGCCATTCAATATATTAATGCATATGATTTCAGTATGGGGCTTAAAGGAACAACTTAATTTAAACCCATCCCCTTATCAGCTTGTATTTCTAAAATCCACTTAGCCTCTAGACATTCAGTACAATTTTTATGATTTTCTGTACTGTGGCTGCTTTAGACCAGTTGTTATCCACTGAAGTCATCTTTTCTCATTTTTACATCCTCAGTATTGCAACTCAAGTTTTAGTCCCCCCGTAAGTAATATTCCCTGCTGAAAGCTGATTATTTCTCCCAAAACTTTCTTCAGCACCATAATAGCTGTTTTGGTGGAATGTAAATACATGCCAGTGCAATCCTCCTCCCTTGCCAATAGCCCCTTACTACCTCAAATGTACAATTTTTGTATTTTTCCTCTCCTATTACATTTGGTGCTCCTCTAGATGTCAACATTTTCTTTTCATTTGTCCCTAATATTCTGCTAAATATCCATCCTGAAATGCTTTCTTTATCAAATTCACATGTTCATTTCTTTACAATTGTGTCTCTTGAAGCATTTCCATTTACATCCTGCATCTCTTCATATAATTTAACACACTGTCTCTTTTGTCTATACCTGTAAGGCCATCTATGTTCCAAGATAATATGGATAGTGTAGCCATTATGATAAAATGCTATTGTTCCTGCCTAATTTACATGAGAGTTTTTATGAATGTGCATTTCCAACATTAATGTTTGAAAGTCTGATGTTTTATATATTTATTTTCATCTCCATCTGAACCTATGTCACTTATTTTTGAGACTTTTTGTTTTAATGAAAACCCTTAAACAAAATCTAAATATGTTTTCAGAACACCCTATCTACTGTTAACTTAGAACAAACACAGAAATCTAAGTACCTCTTCAAAAATGAGGTTTAAGCCTCCATATAGGAACACTTGCCCCAAACTGACAGCAACACCCACAGGCATTACCTAACCTACAATTAAGGTTACCCATGCTAAAGTGCATATTACAGCCTGTGTCTTCACTTGCACTGATTGGTGTCTACTCTTTTTTTATTAATTCCCCACCCAGATGTAAAAAAAAAAAAAAAAAAAAAAAAAACAGCTTATATGCTTTCAAAAAACATTAACATCTAGCCCTTAAAAAAATGTATTGACTATCTTTAAATAACACTAAATTGTACACTGTTCTGTTAAATGAATTAATGTATTCAGGCTGCTATGGAAGCTGTTTCCCCTTATTTATTCCCCATAATTTCAAACTTTATTTTTCACTGAAATGCTTGCCATTGTATCTTTACATTTTGCATTTCTCTTGGCAAAGAATGCTCAGGACTCTCAAGATTAATTTCTTGCACCTGCAGACAGCTCATCTCTTTGTAGAGGTAGTCAACAATGAGATAAAAGTAGTCAGCACTGAGAAAAAAAAACAAACAGGTGACATCTCTGCAGATACATGAATGAATCTTTGTAAATTTCAGTCAGAATAGAATGTACAACTGCCTTCAACTGCAGACTTCTTAACTCACACAGAGAACATTTTCTAATGGAAAAAACAATGTATTATCTTTCTAGATGCAATGAACTTAGCATTTTTTCTGGCTTTCATCATTTTGTCTTATTTTTCAACTCAACTCGCTTACCACAAAAAAAAAACAAACAAAAAAAAAAACAAAAAAAAACAAAACAAACAAAAAACCCCACTTGTTTAAAGCTTAAGCCAATGACATTAATATAGACATCCACCCTTGTATAAATCAGTGCACATTTACACCCCACCAGCTTAAGATCACAGGATAGTATCCTAATCTTGCTTCTGTTCAGTGTTTCTTCTCTTGCAGTACTGTAAAGCCTACATTTCTTACAACTATAAAAAGTACTTGTTAACTTTAATATCTTTAACACATAGAACAGTCACTGAAAAACTCCCCTCCAACATTTAAAACATCCCTGATACACACACTTGAAAACCACTTTACTATATAACATGCAGTTTATATCATTATTTTATACAAATACTAATAAGAACAAAAAATGCTTTACTTACAGTTATTTTTTCTTTCTATTGGCCTTCTAAGCATTAATGACATAAAGTGGCTATATGATTTACAATCCATCCACAAGTTTAACAACTTCATCAAAACTCCTGTCTTTCTCAGCCACTTTTCTAGCAAAGCCATCGACACATGTTGACTAATGCTTTATAGTCTCCAGTTTATTCAGAAATGTTAGTGTTGCTTGTCATCCTGTTCATCTCCATCTCCCAGCACCAGACTCTGGTTCAAGTCCAAATTACTCCTGATTTTTCTAGTCAACTCCTGTGTTTTTTTTTTGTCTCTCAAGTATTTTCCTTTGGAACACTGGAAAATGTTTCACTAGGGAAAGTCTCTCTATGAGTGTTATCATTAGAAGAATGAGAAACAGAGTCCCCTTCTGTTTGTTGGCACACTTTTTATTGGGTCAACTTTTTATCCTCATCCTGTTCTGCATCCAAAAATTTCCTTGATTTTCCAGAGCAAAATATTTTGAGAGGCTGGATACAACAGGTTAAATCTCACACCTGCCTCATGACATGACGAGTGCTGGGATAAATTTGTTTCTCTTCTGCCTGGTGTACAGTAAATAATAAATTTCTATACACACTCTGTTCTCTCCAGTTTTTAATACTTTTCTCTTATGCCACATTTTTGTTAGGATCAACTATTTCTACTGGTATAATTGCATCTTTACTAATATAAGTCTTGACTGTTTTCTCATGGCCAGGTTTGTAGCAAATGATTGAGCCTGCTATGGAAAACCAGCCCAGTTGATTATCTGTGCTTTCATGAAGTTAATACAGGCTATTCTGTCCAATTTCTATGGCACAGCAGAAAATCTCAGTTTTTTTCCTGCATACTCTGTTTTCTAACTCTACCATTTTTGTTTTGAAACAGCTCTTCTTGATAAATCTCATACTCAGCCAGCATGTTCTTTATTTCAGCTTCATATTTTTGCATTTTTATCAGTTCATCTGAGTAGATACTTAAAGCTTCCTCAATTTTTCCCAGCCTTTGTTATTTGAGTTGATATATTCCTTCAGTGTTTCATTTATTTTAATTTCCCGAATACATTTGGTTTATTTTCCCTCTAAATTACTGGAAACCATCAATTGTACCACAGCTGAATCCTGAACAGTTTTTTGCTGAACAGCTGCAGGATTTTCCCCAACCAGTGTCTTCTCCTCACCTTTTCTGGTTGGTTTTCTTTCAGGTTCTCTAAATTTCTTCTGTGTTGGAATCCACAGAGTGTACTTAACAGAAACTGAGTTTCACTGGCAGTTATTTCTCAGTTTCTGTTTTCACACTCAGAGAGTTGAAATTAAGATGTTGATCAGTGTACAGCCACCTTGGAAATCAGGATTTAACATTCTTGAAATAAAATGCATCTCTCCATACTGCTAAATGGATGTACAAATTATACTAGTACTTAAGAAAAAAAATACAAATACTTTGAGCAGCTGTGTACGAATCCTGAAAGACTGCCCAGCATACAGCCCTGGGGGACTCCAATGGTGACCAGATCTTTATGGAGGTGGCCTCACTGATTCTAACCTCCTGTGTCCTATCAGTGAGCCTTATAACTACCCAGTGTGTTAGAAAAGGGGTTTATATCTAGTTCCATATGTTTGTTGACAATGCCCAAGTGGGGTATTGTATAAAATGCTTTAGTCAGATCTGGGTAGGCAGTATGTACCATTTTCCTCTCATCCATTACCTTAGTGACCCTTTCAAAGACCTCTACCAAGATTCAGAAAGCATAAACTTCTTTGACAATGCCAAACTGGGATGGATGATTCCAGTGTCTGTTGGTCTCCTATGTCTTTGCTGATAATTTCCATGATAATTTTTTTCATTGACTTTGCAAATACGATTAGTCATTAATGGGTGTGTAGTTTCCAGTTTCTGTTGAATGTCCTTCCTAATGGGGGGAGGGGATGGCCATTGCAGTCTTCCATTCATGTGGTACAAAGCCTGCTTTTAGGCTATAGTTAAATAAGGACTCCAGGGGTCCTAATAAGTCAGATTTTAGATTATTCAGGATGCATCCTGGGATGCTATCGGGGCTCATTGAGGCTGTTTTCTTGGCTTTAGTGAGTCCAGCCAGTACATGCTCATTAGTTGTAGCTGGAGGAGTTATGTTTGAGGGGATGGCTGAATGTGAGAAAGGGTAAAGTTGGAACTCAATTTGTCCACTAACAATTTTGTAGTAGTGCCAGGCTCAGTGAATGTGGCACCATGAACCACTAGTTCAGCACATTGCTGTGTACTGCCCTGGAGGTTTCTGACATAGCTGTACAAGGCCTTGTGGTTATCTTTCATTTGGGAGGCTCTCTTAACCTCAAAGTTGGCTTTGCTTGACCTAATTAGCCCTCTTAGTTATCTATTTATTTGATGAGAGAGTTTCTATTTTTATGGGAATTACCCTTCCTGACTTTTTCCATATTTGTTTTCCTTTTGTTGTATATCCTATTTAATTTGGAATGCCACCAGGCTGATTTGTTTATAGGGTTAGTCCTGGGCTTCCTCCTGGTACTTACAGCAGCCTCTGTTTAGCCATTGACATGGTTGTACAGAGTTCCTGAGAGCAAGTCAACATAGGCTGCTGTGTTCTCTGGGTTTGAAGGGGTATTGAATTTTGATAATCCATCATTTAATAACAGGTAAATTGCCTTGGAGTAGTTCCTAATTGTTGCTAGTTTTGTGGAATTACAGAGTTGATTTTGAAGGAGACAGCTTTATTGTTGAATCTTACCAGGGAGGATGAGATGGGGGTGTGCAGCATTATCCCATATTTGTAAGCACAAGGTCCAGTATGTTGGAGCCCCTAGTGGGTATATTCACTATTTGCTCGAGGGTGTTTATATTCACAAAGTCCAGGAATCTCTGTGTCTGTATAGCTGAGGCTGTGCAGGATTCCCAGTCTATAGAGTGGTAGTTAAAGTTTCCCATGAGATGGTAAGTGTCTCCAGTAGGTCCAAGCAAGCATTGTGAGCTTCTTAGGACATGGAGGGTGACCTATAGCTGGATAGAATATGGAACTGGATTTTGTATATGGTGATCTGTACATGGAGGAACTCCAGTGCACCATCCTGATTGATCACCCTACAGGTATGCTTGTTACTGACGTATTTTGAGACACCTCCTCCTTCAGCCCTTGTCTGTACAGCTACTGGTCTAAAAGTGTGGAAGGCACTGAAACTTTTTTTTGTTTAGGCTCCTGGCATTGAGCAGTAACACCTTGACGTTCAGTTGAGTTGATTTTGCTATGCTGGTAGGTATGTCAATTTGGAATCGGCTAAAAAAGGCAATAAGGGGGTGGATAAAATTTTAGCCAGCATTTGAAAGAGTAGAGGAGAGAAGTGCAGACCATCCTTGGAAAAGCAACGTGGTCTGTTAACCCATGTCCTCCCAATCGGACAAATTTTGGATCCCCTTAGAATGACACCAGAAAGACAGCCAGTTGTCAAAATCAATAATTTTCTGCTCATATTGTGACATCATTCTCAGTGATGGTAATATTCTGCTCAATGCTAAGCTCATACTAGCATGAGACATATTATCTGAAAGTTCCATAATACCTCCCTTCACATAGTCCAGGTAGGTCCATCTCAAGTCATTTACACCTACATGGACTGTGATGGAATCATACAGGTACCTGTGGTGCAATGACTTGAGTGCATGTGTGATTTGGAGGATTCTGGCTGCAGATAAGCATCTAACAATTATCTTCTCCTTGTTCATCCTGATTAAAGGGGTATCAGTATATCTTACAATGGAGCCCTCAATGATGGGAGTCCTGAAAAGTGTAGTTGCTTGCCTTAGGGACTTAGTGTTTGGGGTTCCACTGAGAGTGTGTGTGGTGTTGTGTTTTTTTTTTCTGAGTGCCTTTGGGTTTGCTGAGGCATAGTTTTGACAACGGGGGATGTAGGCAATCTTTGTTGTTTAGGAAAACTGCTTGTAAGTGCTACAGCATATGCTAGTCTGTGTGTGCTGTACACTGAGGTGAGTGTTGTGTGCATGGTTTCGACAACATGATTTGCACTTGAATGCAAGAGTTTAGCCTCCGGTATCATTCTCTAAGTACACCTCTCACATACTGTGTCTGCTTTTTTAAGGATTAAGTGGTTGTCTGTAAACATGAGACAATTGCTACATTGTCTCAAGATGCCCCCCCCAGTAAACTAACTAATGAGCCCTCTGGCAATAAAATGACTACAATATGAGTCATTTTGTGTATTAGACCAGACAAATACCTCCTGCTTCAAGTTGAATAAACCCAGTTCTTTTTATGCAAAAAACGCACTGGAAGTGGACAAAAGGAAAATGCTACCACAAACCACTTAAACAACTAGCTGTAAAAGCCTTGCTGATTTCAATTTCAAGATAGTCTTACAGCAGTAACAGTGCAAGGAAGAACATTTATTTTTTTGTTAAATAAACATCAGTGAAATCCATACACAAAAGCAGGAAACAGTAAAGATCACTCAAAATAATTTAAGTATGATTAAGAAATCAAATGAACCTAACTTTGCCTGGGTGACACTGGATAAAAGCAAAACACTACTTGAGTTCAGGCCCCAAGATTTGCTGAGCTCTTAGAAACTGAGCGAAAGACAACATGTAGTAAAGGAGGTTTACTCAAGAGCAATACTGGTTTGCTGAATGCGCACTCAGCATCAAGGATCTATGGAAAACGGTGGGAAGAATACATAAATAGCTTATACGACAGTCTATAGCAATGGAAGAGGGGAGGGAGGGACAGACATCGGAAGTCAGATTATCATAAGGGATGGAGGCCACAGGCACAGCCTTGATATAAAACAACACCTGCAATAAATGTGGGAGGGTAAGGAAAAACCAACCAGAGAGGCATACAGTCAAATAAAGGTAATATTTTAGCTCTTTTAGAAACTTTAGCTTAATATGTAATTGGGGGTGGTGCAGACATAGAATGCAATTTTAAGCAGGTAATAGATAAGCAGAATATAAATGCACTGAAGCAAAAACTGGAGAAGAGACAATTATTGACCTTCTACTACAGTTTAAAGCATGAGACTATGCAGAAATCTACCAGTAACACTATTTATGGAAAAATACAAAAATAAATGAATTAAGACTCAAAATCTTAGAGGATTATACAGCTCTGCCACCACTGTGAATTAAACCACAAGTCTATGGGCCAGCATGGTGTAAAATATAAATGGATAGTTTTTACAAGTAATTGTACTTATGCAAATAGATGGGCAGAAAGACAATCTCCCCACAACTGTTAGCAAACAAGACTAAGATGGCAGAACAAATTTAAAATGCAAACAGAACAGAGGTTATGTGCCTTTTTTACTTTTTCTGTATTATTTCTGTATTATAAAAATCAAGTTCACTCTTCCAATCCAGTTTATGTAGTGCATTCTTGATTATCTTATAATCCTTTTCTATCTCTTCAAACAAGTTTTTCATGCTTTTTTTACTTTTTCTGTTTTTTTCTATACAACAAATTATTTTCCTGGTTAAATAATCATTTAATTTTAACTTCATGCTTGACTGTAATGGAATTATACAAGTATTTAATATGTTTTATATTGTTAACTTCTTGATTCTTTGTTATTTGTTTCATGCCATTGGCTCTTAAAAATAGTATTTCCCTAACCCTGTTGTTGCGCTCTATTTCTATTAATTTTCTGTGTGGCATAAAAATCACCTCCATCATAAGTTTTCCCGAAGATGCAACCTTAGTCCCAACATTTATTATTGTAGTCAAGACTGTTGCTGTACTTTTGGAATGTTATTATGCAGAGTATCAGTAAATTATCAACAATTATTGTCTTTTGCTTAGCCAAGGTAAAAGGAGCAGATAACTAGACAGGGAATGGTAACAGAATGGGAAGAGGCCACAAAGACACTTAGGCTGCAGTCTAGATACTGCCTTTCCTATCAGGGATTGATATCAGAGTACAGGCAAAGAGAAAGGGTTAGGAGAATCCTGAGTGAAAAACCTGCTCTGGTAGAGTTTTTAGTTGAATCTAGAACAGAAGCTGTTTTTAGGATAATTAGTAGGGCATATAAAATATTGCACTATAAGTATAGAAATCAATCGGAGGAGGTTAGAACAGATCGGGAAGAGAGACTGGATAAGCAATTCGCAATGAAACAATGGGAGGTCATATGTACGGCTCCAAAATATGTAACAAAGTCTAGAAGATTAAGGATTTTTGCTTGGAATTGTTTGCATGGGTATTTTTCTATCCAAGCTAACTCCAAATAATTTTTCCATGGGTAGATGGCAAATGTTGGAGGTGTGATGGGGAAGAAAGAGATAACTGGGAACATATGTTCTGGGAGTGTAATGAGTTGGCGGCCTTCAAAAGTTCCCTACAGAGTTCTCTGTCAGAAATATTGGGTGAGCAAACAGATGTAACTAAGGAAATTATTTTTTTGAGCTGGGATACAAGATCTGAATTGCCTAGACATAGTAAGGCCTTGCTAAGTTTAATTCTGATGTCTGACAGAAACAAAAAATACCAGAAAATGGAAATCAAAATCTAAATCAGCTGTATTTGAATTGTTGAATATTGTAACAGAGACAAAGAGTAACTGGAAGTGGGATCTTTAGAAAGGGTAGGAACAAATTACTAGAAAACAGGAGTCGAGCAATTTATGTAATGTTAGACTGATAACAGTTTTTCAAAAAATAAATATGTGACGTATAATTTTTATAACTAGGGACATGTTAATATGGTTTGTTTTCTTTTATATGAATATATGTTTGCCTATAAATTAATTGATGAATCAATAAAGGTATTAAAAAAATACTGTCTGTGTTTGATCCCTCTGTTGTAACATGCTCATAGGGTCATAGATAGTTACTTACTAGGCTACGGATCCTTGAGCATCTTTTGAAGCCTAGCCATGCATCCTCTAGAAATTTGTAGAGCTTGTATTGTAAGTATGAGTAACCACAGGCCTTGTATTTTAAGTATGAATAGCCTGAGCCTAGACATTTACATGCTATCTATAAGGGACAAGGTTGCTAAACAATGGGTAAATGTTAGTTCCCATCTGTTCACCCTGATTATACTTGAATAGAGTAAGAGACATACTTTACTTTATGTGAAGAAGAAGGTGATTCCAAAGGAGTGTGATTCTCTTTGATGCATGTCTATCAAGCCAACATGTTATATTTATATTGCAGAATAGATTCAGATCTCTGGAGTGAATGAATATTTATGCCACCACTGGACTTCCAGACTTGCAGTGTCTGAGAAGATGTAGTTGGTTGAGGTGCTTTAATTAAGGAAGAGATTGCTTCACAGTAGCCTGTAAGAGGCTAAGAAAAAAGGATAAGGCTTTGGGATGGTCAGTGTAACTTTTATGGTTTAGACTCTTGGTTTTCTTTCTGAGAAAGCATTGTGTTCATTCAAGTTGTGTCAAGTGCTTGGACAGGTACATAACGAATGGAACGTTCTGAATAAGTGCTGAATTACTGCCAATCATGAGTAGACAGGTGATCTGCTGTGGCGATCCCTAACCAGGAAAAGCTGAAAGAAGAAGAAGAAGAAGAAGAAGAGTGGAATGATCACATCCCTAGATCTGGACAGCATACCCTTACTAATAAACTGCACAATGAAAAAGGATTTTCTTACAATAGTGAATACGTGGTGATCAAAGGACTATTCATTGTCTACATAGGTTTGCAGCTTCCTAACTACTGAATCAGTTTTCAGGGGTATGTTGCAGGAGACGTCATGCTTGCTGAAGGAAACTATTACGCATTTTTTGGCATTTATTTTTTGCCATTGCTTTGACACCAGTTACTTGTTTGGGAAGGGCCCTATTGGAGGATCTTGATATCTTCTGAAGAGTGTATGATGGTAAAACATTTACAATCAGCTGCAAACATTGTCAGCCGTAAACCCTTAACATTAGCTTTAACCTCTGACAAGTAAATGCCAAAGATGAGTGATACAAGGACCGACCCCAGGGTATAACACTAGCGACAGGTCTTATGGAGGAGGAAGACATTCCCACCCTAATTACTTGAGTTGTATTAGTGAGCCAGTTTTCTATCCAAGGAGTTATATAGGGACTTACATTTAGCTGAGTAAGTTTATTATCTATATCTGAGTGTGGGATGGTAATGAATGATCAAAGTGTAAATCAAAACCAAATGAATGATAAATGTCTTTGCAAGGTCTAGAGATACTGATTTTCCCTCATCCATTGCTTTAATAATCTTGTCGAAGAAGATGACCAGGTTAAATAGGCAGGATCTACACTTGACAAAACTGAACTAGTTAGGATCAAAAGTTTGTAAGTTGTTTATGTCCTTATTCTATTATTCTTTCCATAGCCTTACAAATGAAGCTGGTCTGACATGTAGGTCTGTAACTACCTGGTCTGTTGATGCCCCACCTTTGTGCAGGGGGATAATTTTGTTTTTGTCCCTCATTTATCTGGTACAAAGTCTGGATACTGATACTGAATAGCCACTTTGGGATGTTTGATAGGTCCTGTTTCAGACTCCCCAGTAGTCATCCTGGCATGTTATCTGACCACACAAAATCCATTTTCTTCATCTTGGTCAGTGCTGTTGTGAGGACTTTTTGTTGGGACATTTGAGAGTGTCTGTGGATGCTAGTATGTGAACTAGGAATGTTGTAGGGGGGGTGAAGTATGAGTTACATTTATCATCTAAAAGATTTATTTTACTTACTAAGTTGGTCACTGCCCTTCTGTTGACCAACAGATTACACTATATATGCCAGTTACTTAGTCTTTCTAGCTTCCTGATTTCTGCATTTGGTAAATGAAAGTACACCCGTTCTGCTTTGTGCCTTCCTGTTAACTGCTTTGTACTGGCTATAAACTGATTGCTCTCTCTAATAATTGACCTGATGGAGGGAAGGCCAGTATACTCCCTTACCCCCCCCCCCCCAGTTCTTAATACACATTTGACCTGTGACGGCCATTCCCTAACCCTCCCTAAACTACCTTACTACTCTTAAACACTCACACTTATATTTTCCTATTTCCCAACTTCCATCTAACATTTAGTATCATTCACAACAACATTTCTCCCTCCCATACTGCTTTGCACTACATCCACTCATACTGAGGCCCTTCCCCAACAGTATCTATCCACTACTTTCTATCTTAATACATCCTCATATTATTCAAACCTTTATTTTTCACATTTCAGAAACATAAGAGAAGATACCAAGACAACCTGCCTTAATTTACAGAAAATTATTCCTTCCTACCTACCTTCTACCAGCTTTCAGGGTCTGCCACCACTAAATATCCTGCAGCCCTACAACTTCTTGCTTCCTCCTTTATTCTACTACATGCCTTTAATAAACTACACCATATCCTATTCTTAAGCATGCTACTACTCAGCATACCCTCTATTCTTCTTATAGGTTCATAGGTTGGTACTAGGCTATCAGCCCTAGGGCCTATACAAGCCTAGCCATAACAATTCCCTGGCTATTTCTTCCCACATTATTTACTTTCTTGGTCCCCTGTCTAGCAGGGCGACTGACGTGATCCCTGGGGTGAATTTCCTTTCTCCCATCCAATCGTCAAGGTTCCTCTTGAAGAGGTCCAAAGAGGCACTCTGCTTGACATGTATGGACTATCTATTCCAGAGTCTGGGGAGTCTCTGGGTCAGGAACCTATCCCTCCAGCATGTTTTGTTTATTGTGAGGACAAGGTTTAGATCCCTGGAGCGTGTAGCTCTGAGGCATTGGGATTTCTTTAAGTGTAGCATGTCCAACAGCTCCGGGTTTGACATGGCCTTGTATGTTAAGCAGAGATCGCCTCTGAGTAGACGATATGCGACAGAGTATATCTGGAGTTTTTTAAGGTGGTCAGCGTAGGGCATCTGCTTTAGGCCTGTGATTCTTTTAGTGAGGTATTTCTGAGGCCTTTCCAGTTGTTGCAGATGTCTTGAGAGGTACATACCAAATGGGGCGTTGTATTCTATAATGGGTCTAATGAGGGATGAGTACAGTGGGACAATGACCTCCTTTTTTCTGGATGAAAAGCCCTTCGTGATGAGGTGTGCCACATAGAAGGATTTCCTGACTGTTGTGGCGATGTGGTTATCGAAGGTGAGACCACTGTCCACCTGTGTCCCTAAGTCTCTTATCACACTTTCTGTGTTTAGTGTACTGCCACCTATATGGTAATTCATGAATACATGTTTTTCCCAAAGGGGATAACAATACATTTCTTGGCATTGAGCTTGAGCCCATGGCTCTGGCACCAAGCATCTGTTTCTGTAAGGCCATTTTGTAGAGTATCCACATCATTTGGGGATTCAATAATGGTTCCCAGTTTGCAGTCATCTGCAAACTTTGTTAGCCAGAGTCCCTTAGTGTTGACCTGTACTTCAGAGAAGTAGATGCCAAACAAGAGCGGCCCCAGGACTGAACCCTGAGGTACTCCACTTGTCACTTGTCTGGAGCTGGATTTGGAGTCGGCTACTTTTACAGTGTGGATTCTATCAGTAAGCCATTTAGCAACCCATTGGGTGACATAGGGATTAATGCCCAACTTAGTAAGTTTATCTATGATTCCAGAGTGGGGGGATGGTGTCAAAATCCTTGGCAAGGTCTAGATAGGCTGTGTGGACCACCTTACCCTTATCCATGGCTCTGGAGACTGATTCAAAGAAGTCAATCAGGTTCAGGAGACAAGATCGGCCCTTCACAAACCCAAACTGGGTGGAGTCCAGTGTTTGAAGGTTGCCAATGTCTTTGTTTATAAGTTCCATGATAATACGCTCCATGGCCTTGCAGATAAGGCTTGTCAGACTGATGGGACGGTAGTTTCCGGGATCCAAGGTGGATCCCCCCTTGTGGATTGGGGTAACTGTAGCTCTGTGCCACTTAGTGGGCACGAAACCTGAGGTGAGGCTATGATTAAACATGACACTTAGGTGAGGTGCCAGTTCATATTGTAGTTCATGTAGAACACATCCCGGGATGTCATCTGGTCCCATGGATGCTGTACTCTTGGCTTTGGAGAGTGCGTTTTGTACCTGTGTGGCCGTTATTACTGGAATTTGGCAATCTTCCGGTATTGAGATGGGCCATTTAGGTGGTGAGAGGGGGGTGAAGTTGGCACTGAATCGATCTGCCAGGATATTGGCAATATCCTTCGGATCAGTATATTTAATGCCATTCTGTTTTAGCTCAGAGCAGATCTGAGCATTGCCATTTAGATTCTTGACATAGTTATAGAATGCTTTGTGGTTGTCTTTGGAATCTTTGGCAATTTTATTTTCGTAACTAGCTTTCGAGGATTTTATGAGGCATCTCAGTTTCCTACTGAGGCTAGTAAGGGAGTTTTTTGCATCCTGGGATTTTCCTCTTTTCTGCAAAAGTTTCTTCCTTTTGTTGTAAAGTTTGTTTATGGCAGGGGACCACCAGATTGGCTTCCTTTTTTGGATGAGAGCATTTTGGTTCTATTTGGGATGGCACGATTCATGCATGAGTGGATGTGCTCGTACAGTGCCTTAGTGTAGGATTCAGCAGTTGAACTTTCAGTTCCCGTCTGCATGGGTGTCATGAAGTTTGTCACTTCTGACTTGAGTAGCATGAAGTTGGCTTTGGAGAAGTTTTTATGGTGGTTTCTTTACTGGGGGGTGGGGGTGGGATGTGGATGTTAAGGGTGATTAGCTTATGGTCAGACCTGACTAACGAGGGGGTGACCATAGGTATGGAGCATTGATTTCCCATGTTGGTAATGACCAGGTCTAGGATATTGGAGCCCCTGGTGGGACTATGGATTAGTTGATCCAGGGCGTTGGAATTTATGAATTCCAAGAACCGTTGCGCAAAGGTGTTGGGAAATGAGTAGTTTTCCCAGTTAATGGCAGGATAGTTAAAATCACCCAGTATTAGGGTGTTAGGTTCTATCTTAATATTTTCCAGTATGTTTAGAAAGGTGTAGTGAGAATCTTGGGGTATGGTGGGGGATCTGTAGCAAGCTACAATTTGGATTGCAGTCTTACCTAGTGTTAGTTGCACTTGGAGAATTTCAGACACATTATGTTGGCCAACTAGCCTGGTGGTGTGAATATCCTTGGTGAATATTGACACTCCTCCACCTTTTGTGTTTCGGTCCTGGTTTGGTGGCCGAAAAGTGTGGTAAGAGTTGTAGCCTGGTATTGCAGGGGTGCTCTCTGGAGCCTTGAACCAGGTCTCAGTTACTGCACAGATATCAATGTTCTCCATTTTTAGGAGTGCCTCGAGAGAGTGCATTTTGAGGTTTAGACTTCTAGCATTGAGTAGCATTACCTTCGGATTTTGCATGCTTGTACCTGTTACGGTGGTGGTTTTGTCCTTTGAAGTTTGCCTAAAAAAGGCACTATAGGGGTGGCAAGAGCCTTAGCCAGTAACCTGCTAAGCCATCTTTCATCCTACCATAACTCAATAATAGCTCCCACCAGATGTCCATACTTCCTCCCTAAACTCTCCATACATAGCACCAAACCTACTTAATGATGCCCCTCACCTTTACCCCAAATATAGACTTATCTCCATTACTACTTGAACCAAAATAAAATTAAGTGGAAAAATACTCTCCAAAAAAAAAAAAAAGAATCAATAATACCCCAATATAGTAAAATCTTCCTAGTAGGAGACATTCGCCCTTAATGCTTGCCCATCCTATCACAACCAACATCATGACAATTCTCTTACCCCACAATAGTCAGCCCCCAACACTTTTTAATCCAACTTTTGCTGCCACAAATATTACAAGTATAAGAAATAAAACTACAGAACTACATGCTTGGATTACCCAAAACAAACCAAATATTCTTGGTATAACTGAAACTGGGCTTGAGCCCAGCATAAACTATTCTGAAATTGTACCCCCCCCAGCTATAATATCATTTATAATCACCATATAAAGCGGAAAGGTGTTAGAGTCGCTTTAATATTTCCCAACAGCTACATACCACATTTCCCCCTACAACAAACCAATACCAAATTCAATTCAGCAGAGTTTATTATTACTTTCCTGAAAATAAACAAATATATATTACTGTTCTTGACATCCCTTCTGGCGACAATACAGCTGCAATGGAACATATCCTACATTAGATATCTATAACAATTCCACAAGAAAAATTACTACTAGGTGATGTCAATATTAATTGGTTGGACATATCCTCTAAAGCCTTTACATCTAGCATGAATGTATACAGTTTCATACAACTAATTAATAGCCCTGCACATTATAGCACAACATCAAATCCCTTATTAGACTGGATCCTAGTATCAGGCCCTAGCAAATTCACTACCACAGGTACAAAGTCAGACAGTCACCAAGCGACCATCTCCCAATCTATACAACCAGACATCTCACACATCCTCTTAAACAGCATATTTATAAACAACACCTTTACTTCAAATATCCCCACTAGGTCTATCTCAGCCCACTCACACTTCTATGGTTCAAAAGCTACCTGTCCAATAAGTACCAGTCAGTAAAATGGTACTCCACTCTCTCTCCGTAGCTTTCAGTCATCACCACTGTACCACAAGGCTCTATCCTTGGTCTCCTCCTTTTTAACATTCTCAATAGCACCCTCTATACATCCATACAACAGTGCTCCCTAATACAAAATGCAGTTGACTCCACGCTCACATGCACATCTGACAACATGGCACATGTCCAAAAAATTACTAAGGAAGCATTAACAGTCAATGAAACATGGGTTTGTAACTCACAACTCATGCTGAAGTATAAAAAAAATATATATATATTCTGCAAATCCCTCTCTCAAGAGAAAACATAATTTAAAATCCTCTCTCTTAATAATATAGCCATTAAAGCCACCTCTCATTGTGAATTGTTACGGATGACAGTGGATGATAATGATAAATTTTACCTGCACGTACAAAATTGCATAAATAACTCACCAAAAATTAGGGATGCTTTACAAAGCCAAACACTTTCTCCTCAATGCAACTAAATCTACAGTTGCCACTACTTACCTCCTCAATTCACTACTTTATGGTGTTCCCATCCTTACTAGCCTCCATGCATCACAAAAAGTAAAACTTTAGCAACAGTGTTATAAAGTGGTTAAATTTGCAGCAAATGCCCCTTCTAGGACCCACCACTGTATAGCACTAAAAAGCCCAAATGGGTTAGAACTACCTCCTTAACTAACATACACAAAGCTTCTTAACAGATTAGCTTTAGCATAATCTCAGCATACCAAATTATTGGAGGATGCTTATGGCTTCAATTTTAAGATGAATGTGACTGATTCATGATCCAGTTTGACTAGGGGGGAAGTTAGAACTGGTGAGTACAAAAGCTGTCCCAACTTGGTGAGAACCAAGTCCAGAATTTTGTTTCCCCTAGTTAGGGTGTTAGGGAAACTGGTCATGGGAGTTTTTATTTATGAAGTCTAGAAATCTCTGGGCATACATGGAAGGGGATGTATAAGTCTCCTAGTTAATGGAGGAGTAGTTGAAGTTCCCTGGGAGACTGGTGTTTGGTTGAATGTTTAGGGACACTATACTTGTCAGGTAGGAAGTATTGGCCAAGGAGGACATAGAGTGGGGTCCAATAGCTATGATATAAGGGGTTTTATTAATTGCAAGTAAAACATGGAGGAGCTCCAAGTCATTATCCTGTCTAATGACTGGAAGTGAAATTTTGTTTTATGAATATAGAGGCATTGCTGCCTTTAATGCTTTCATCTAGTGCAGTGGACCCGAATACATGCTAGGCGTTGAAACCTTGACTGATGGTGGTGCCCTCAATGGTCTTGAACCAGGTCTTTGTGACAATGCATATATCAATGTATTCCATTGTAAGAAGTACCTATAGGGAATGACATTTTTTAAGACTCCTAGCATTGAGCAGTACTATCTTTATTATATCCAAATTTTGCTTTGTTATGTTGGAAGCTTTAGAAGACTGACATTGCCTAGAAAGGCACTATGGCAGTGGACAAGGTTTTTGACAAAATGAAAATCATTGGGGAATAGGTGCAAGCCATCCTTGGAAAAGCAGTTAGGACTGTCTACCATCTCATTCCAGACAAATTTATAATGGACCACCCCCCCCCCCCAATGACACTAGAAACTAAGCCAATTATTGACGTTAATAATCTTTTGTTTGTATTGTGACATCATTTTCAGGAAAGGTAAAATGCTACTCAAGACTATGTTTATACCTGCCTTGGGTGCATGCCCTGAGAACTCCATCATGTCTCTCTTCATATAGTCCAGGAAGATACATCTCAGGTAATTTATCCCCCTCCCCCTTGTACTATGACTGTCATCTGTGCACTTGTGGTGCAAGAACTTGAGTTCCAATGTGATATGGTGAATCCTGACCTCTGACAGGCAACTAACCTTGACCCCCTCCTTGCTCAGTCTGGTGTGGGGTGCATCTGTGTGTCTCACTATGGCACCACCTGTGACTAGGATGTTGGATTGCGTGGAGATTTGCTTTGTGGGCTTTTGAGTTGAGACACTGTGAGTTATGGTACCTGTTTCATTGTAGTTGCTGCCTGACTTGCATGTTTGTGAGGTTGATGATGGCATTAGTTTTTGATGTTACATTTATTAGGCCTTTGTGACTTAAGTAGGTTACTTTTAAGGGCCTCAGCATATGTAGGTCTATGTGTTTGATCTGCAGTGTGCGATAGGTATAGTGTGCTGTTATTTGTTACTGACCTGTTTGCTGTTTGTAATCGCTCTATGTGACAGATCTGCCATCAATGACATTGTAAACTACATTTCTCCTACACTGTGTCAGTTTAATTATTAGGTTGTTGCCAGTAGACATAAGACAATTTCTACATTGTCTCAGTATCCTCATTTCAATCAAGCTGACTGCAATGACAGCTGGAAAGTGCATTCCTATGGTTTAAGAAGTTTACTAATATGAGCTACAGGGGGAGTGGCATCAATGGGGTTGGAGCTGATTTTCTTGAATGCTATCTCTCTAAAACAACAGTAAAGTCAATGCATGAAGAGAAAAGTGCCTCAGTGCAAACTAGTGTTGTTTTACCCAACTATGGGCTATTTTGAATACCACTAATTTATGGAGAAAGTTTTATAGGGAAAGTTAAGCTTCAGTGTCCCTGCATCTATACAATACATGCTGAAACACCAGTGTAATGAGCAGCCTCATGCAAATGTGACTAAATTACACAGGCAGAGAAATTCAAAAAAGTTCAAACAGCCTCTAGCCAAGTAGCAGAACAGCACGCACTCAGGTTATTTTTGCAATCACAAGTTCAGAAATGACTCTGTTCCTGGGTTTGTCTTATCATGACCAAATAATCCACGATAAAACACTGAAAAATAATAAAACAAAAAAGAAATGCACTCCAACGCGGGAACTGGAACTGCAAACATTTTACTGAGTGCTTTTGTCAATTTTACTCTTGACTTCTTCAGAATGCCTATCTGTATTCTGAATGACCAAATAAAACAAAATGTTTCCCTAGTGATGGTGTGTGGGCTTTCCAAACCCAGTGGAAGCCGTCATGCTTCCTGCTACTTGACCCTGTTTAGTGGTAGCTGTTATTTATTGATTTCTCTTGTGCCACATCCGACTTGTTTGAAAAAAAAATGAAAAAATAAGTAGAATATAGTTGTGATAAATGTTAGGCGAGTTTCTGGAGAATAACAGCCAGTCAAATCAGACCAGCTATGCAAATTGAAGACTAGCCTTTCACTCTGTTCAGGCTGAGAGCTTATCTGGACCAGTCATTCTACAGAGTCAGTCAAACTATCAATGGCAACAGTTGTCCTCTGCCACACCCCCTTTTGAAAAGCATTTAAACATGTCAGGTAAACGTAATCTCATTCAACAAAATCCCGGCTGAAGTCTACTGGATATTTTGTTCAACCAGTAATTTAGTAGGTAATATACTTCAAACTATCATCGCACCTCACATTTGCTGTTGAGCTTATGTAGAACATCTGCTGGTGAGGATCCAATATTTTCTTGTCTTTTCTTACAATATTCTTCACTCTAGCACATTTAAGTAGTGGGCACAATTCAGAAAGGTTAGTACAAGGTATACATGTACACTTTGCGGTATCCATTTCTGATTCAGAGACCGCTCTACCACAGTGCTTTAGCGCAAAGATATGCAGTGCTGCAGAGGACTGTCACTGTGACCATACTAAATTTTAATCAGGTGTTCAGGGGAGAGGCCTATGATAATTAGCCATGTGCTCCTCCCAGAAATGCCTGTGGTAAAGTATTTATGCAGCAAGCAATTCAGTGAACCACTCAGCTGTTTAAAATAACATGGCCAAAAGCTTCTGTTCATCCATTATGCTAGAGGTAAGTACTGAAGAGTTTAGTGGACAGGTAGTGTTTTGAGGATGTGTGCTTGTGTGTATGTGGGGTTGCACGTGTGAATATAGGTGTTAGTGTGTGTCTGCCTGGGAAGTTGCAGTTGGAGGGTTAGTTGGGGGGGGGGGGTAGGATAGGTTTTTGCATGTGTGTATGGGTGAATTGGGAGTGTGGTCATGAGCATGATGGGAGGCTGTGTGTGCATGCATGTGTGTGTGTGTGTGTACATGTGTGAATGCTTGTCTGTTGGGGGGGAGGGCAGTCATTCTTCCACACTCTCCTAGACTTATTATCAAATCATGCAACAGTGGCTGGGGGATGCTAGATACCCGAATAACCCTCAATGAAAATTCCAGGGATAACTCTGAGTGAAGAGGGAGTACTGTTAACAATCATTCACTTTTCAAATGAAGAGACAGAGGCTTGAAAATGTATTAAAGCCTGGAGCCTAAGAGAGATCTGAATTTTGTTGGACTGGACAGAAAATAGTTTTTTGAAGTGAAACTTAGAACTTAATGAAAGTGTATTGAGAAGGTCCATTTGTGTTATGTAAGAAACATAGTTGATGTTATCCTGGTAAATATTTGCTTGTGTTTGGTAAAGATTTTTGTTTGAACCTTTAAAGTTTGTGTTCTAGAGTCTGTTTGAAAGACTGAGCAGCCTATGGGAGAAGGACTAGAGATGATCTCCTGAAAAATTTGACATCTGGTTGGGAAGACAGATAAAGTGTGGTCCATACCTCTCAACCTCTTACAGCAAGAAATCTGGACAAAGCCATAAATAATGGGGGGGGGGTGTTAAAGAAAGTCTCAAAAACAGAGACAATTTTTAAATACTGTTCTTACAAACTTAGAAAGTACATAGAATAACATGTTTTGCATTAGCATGCATTGTCTGAAGAGTATAAAGTCTGAAACTCAAATGTTTGTCATTGTTTTCTGACTTAAATCTTCAATGATTTGCTAGAAATCCACAATGTTATGAAAAATGGGCCAAAAATATGAGGCAAAAATCTGGACATTCTGTGAAAATCTGTACATTTGAGAGGTATGGTGTGGTCTGTGCTACCAAACTGCATTAGTTTTAGTCCCTGCATTACTACTTGCAAGTGCAGACCCATTGCGAGTTGATTTCCCATTTGTAGAAAGATAGACAGGAATGTGTCTGCTGTATGAGGAATTATTTCCTTTTGGCAAACTGCGATTTCTACTATGAGTAGTCACAATAAGAAGAAGTGGACATACTTCTGAGGTACCATGAGTGTAATAAATCTCGTCTAAAACAACCAAAACCTAGAAACACCTCCTACTTTTATGATATTTCTTTTCTCATTACTCATGAAAAAAAATCTTGAAAAACTCATTTGAAATCAACTTTCTGCCTACATTCAACAATAACACCTACCACAGAAAAACCATGGTTTCTGGTCTAGGAGGAATACCATGACTGTGCTATGGACTCTCACCAATGAAGTCCTTCTAAACATAAGATCAAACTTACTGGTTCTCTCTTCATTGATCTCACTAAGACTTTTGACCTTATTAACCAACCCCTCCTTTTTGACTATCTACAAGTCATTGAGATAAATTCCATTGCTGTATCCTGGTTCCATGACTTCCTGTCCAACAGATTCTGTAGGGCCAAAATAGATATTACAATATCTGAAACATCACCTCTCATTAAAGTAGTATATTAAGGTTCCATACTTTCACCTCTTCTTTCAAAATTAATCAACAAACTTCCTTATCAGCTATCAATGTTACCTCTGTTCATATACAGTGATGATATAGCAATAGTTTAATCTGGCCATTCTCACTCAACAATTCAGTCACAACTACAAAAAGAACACTCCCTCAAATTTTCGCCAAGCTACTACAAACTTTTACTTAAACCTACTAAAACCAAAATTATACTTTTTGCAGCCTCCCAAAACCTGGAAAAGTCTTCCCAAACCCTTGATGACAATGACCTTAATGGGACTCCAAAAGAGTACTTTACTGAGACTTGCCCCATCCCTTAATTTCTAAATCCATATTGAAACGCACAAACAAGAAAAAAAAAAAAAACACAGGAAAAAAAATTCAGTTACTGTTGCTCTGTGTCAGGAAAAACTATTCCATTCTAAGTACTTCAGCCAGAGCTGCATTAATCAAAGCAGTACTACTGGCACAACTAGAATGTAGTGTCCCAATCTATACAGCTTCAAAGAAAAACACCTTTTCTCAGCAATCCACTAAAAACGATCTGTCAGGTCACCTAAAACTCTGCACCTCATGAACAGCACTGCATCATTCTTGTCAAAGTCCCATAGCTACCAGTAGAACACAGAGCCAACATACTGTTAAAGTCTTTCCTGTTCAAACTATTACAGTCTGACTCTTTCCTACCTCTTTCTGTCCAACTCCACTCAACCCCCCCCCCCCCCCAGTAACCTCAGGATGTACTATCCAAGCTCTGTAAACCAAGCTACACTGCACAGGCCATTGTATAGGTCATTCACTCTTTGTTCTTGCCCCAAAACTGTATCAGTCCCTACCTAATGATGTAAATGAACAATCCCCGTTCCCCCCTTCACAGTAAAACTCGGAGAATATCTCCATAATAAAACCTGAATGTAGATACTTTTCTGTAGGCCACATTTATTTGTCCTCTGCTGACCAGGTTAGTCCCACTAGAGTAGTAGCCTCTTTTCAGAGGAGACCCAAGGTGATATACACAGACTACAAAGGGACATTTTGCCAGGGCATCAGGAAACTTCCTCAACTCTTTGGGATCACTAGGTGGCGACAGAGGGCTATTACCAATGATCACTGACTAAGACGGAGACTATATAGAGAGATGAGCTGGAAAAGGAGAAAAAAGAAACTGTAATTCAAAAGTAAAAAGATGCAAATAGATGTTTTTGAGGGGAATATCATTACATCAGGTGGTCTTGATGACTGTTTTACAAAAAAAAAAAAATAAATGAAAGATGGAAGAAGCAGAACCAGAAGAATAGGAGGCCATGCAGTGTAGTGTGATAATGGACACATTATTTGGTAGTGAGGGGATTAGAGAAAGACTGAAGGTTGTTGTAAACAATTGTGTGGCTTGAGAGAGGGATGTCTGGCCAGTGGAGTAATGGAATGAAAGTGCATGATCTGTGTCGGGCTTCAGGAAGATAGAGCACAGAGCAATAACCAGAGAAAAACTGGCAGCAGTGTTCCAGAATAAAGATAAGTAGCAGTAGCAGGTTCCAGTGAAAGACTGCAAAAAATAATAAAAGTCCACAGCAGAGGAGTCAGACTAGAGCTGTTGAAAACTATAGGAAAAGGCCTGCTGTGCAGATCAAAACAAAGTATGACCAGGAAATAAACAGGTGCTGTGTTTTAGACAATGTTGTTATGCCCTTAGGATGTAGTTTTTCTGATATTAAGGCATTAATACATACAGGAACTGAAACCTTCCATGAAAAACTTCTGAGACATTTACATCGGCAGAAAAATATGTTAATATGAAAGGTGAAATAAGATATCTTCGAAGAACTATATTTATCAAAATTTAAATACACAGATAAAAAGAAAACTGTTGTTGCAGTTTAGAACAAATGAGATAGAAGAAAATTATTTAAAACCGTTTTTTCTAAGCTTATGTCAAGATGTGCATGATATTAAAAAAGTTGTGGATGACAGAAAAGTATGGACTGGGGGATGGAAAGTTTGTTACTTTAAAAAGAGAAAATAACAAGTTACAGCATGTACCTAATGTGATAATAAATTAGAAAAAATGGAATGTTAAGTAAGGGGACAACCAAAAACATGCTTTTTCTGTGGGTATGAGTCACATTTAATCCAGGATTGCACAAAAGAATGTATGGCGGTGTAGCAGGGACAATTTTAGTTTGTGATGTAAGAAAGGGGCAGAAAGTGTTTAGAATAGTAGTAGTAGTGTATGTGTAAACAAATGTAACTGAAAGAAAAATGTGTGAGGAAATTTTAAATGATGTGACAGTAAATATGTCTATTATGGTGGTGGGGGTAACTTTAACTGTAATGTAAGCAATGTGAGAGAAAAAATAGCATAAAATGTAAAAATGCCGAGAGGTTTTAAATAACAGTAGGTTAAAAATAGATAAAAGGAGAAAATATACTTATAAGAACTGTTAGTTTAAACAGAGATTGATTATATTTTTTTCCAGACAACATAAAAGAATTGAAAGATAGAATTAGGGGAGCAAAGTTTTCAGACTGCTGGGCTATATTGGCAATAAAAGGAGTGAATGAAAATATAATAGAAGAAAAAAAGGTTAATAAGACTGATAGGATTAAAGGAATAGAATGTCTTAAAAAAGAAAGAGGGCAACTGTGGGAAGATCATATGACAATGACACCATTTTATAGCAGTTTGAGAATGTGGTGGATGGTATATAAGGAAAAGTTTAACAGTTTATACTTAAAATTAGAGAGAGAGAGAGACGGGGCAATGAAAAAAAGGAAACTATGGCATATAATAAGCAAAAAATAAATTTGCAAAAGAATAGTAAAGAAAGGAGCAGGGAAAAAAATCTTGAAGAAGAAAAAAAAAGAAATTATATGACATAGAAAGAATAGAAAAAATATTATTTGAAAGGGAGAAAAGAGGTTCCCAATTTTTGTGTAAGAAATTGAGATGTATTAAAAGAAAAATGAATGTAATGAAGGGTTAAAATGGCAGTTAAAATAAAGCAAGAGGAAATTAAAGTAATAGTTGAAAGGTTTGCACAGAACACGTATGAGAAAAAAATGTGATGGGGTGTATGGAAAGTAAAGAATATGAAAAGGAGATAGTGGAAGAAATAGAAAAGATAATTGAGAGGAAAGAGTTAGAGAATGATAGAAAGGAAAGTAAATAAGAATTTACATGAGGTCCACACAGATTAGGGCATAGCTTTTATAAAGAAATGTCACATGTTGAAAAATATTTTTTTCTGGAAATATTGAATAAATGGATGGAGGAAGGTATAAAAGAAGAAATTTGAAATGAGATTATAATATTTATATGGAAAAAGCAGAAAGAGAAAAAAAACAACTGCAGCCAATTACATAGGAAAATGTTAAAATATTTATGAAGATTTTTCAGAAAAGAATGATGGGTGCCATGAAAGAAGATTTGGATGAAGGAGTACATGGGGTTAAAGGCAAAAGAGTAAATTAAATGCTAAATGCTGGTTAAAGAAGTTGTTGAGTGCACACATAAGGGAATGAAAACAAACCATACTGGCATAATTTTAGTTGCAAGAATTATACATCACAAACCATATTAACATAATTTTAGTTGCAAACATTATATTTCACTTATAATCTACCCAGTCACTGTCCATCATATATTACATAGCTCATTTAAACCATGCCTTCTTTTAAATCTCATTCCTACCCTGTATGTATTGTTCCCATGATTCCCATTTTTTTCTATGTAATTTGCTCCTACCCTTTTCTAAAGATCCCAGTTCCAGTTGTTTTATCTCTGTTACTAAATTTACTACTTCTAGCACAGTTGGTTTAGACTTTCATTTACATTTTCTAGTAACTGCTTTTTTTGGCAGCCACCATAATTAGACTCAGCAAGGCCTTACAATGTCTAGGCAATTCCAGTTCTGTACCATAGGTCAGAAAAATAATTTCCCTAGAAACATCAATTTGCTCACCCAGCATCACTGATACAGTAGTCTGTAGGGAATATTTAAAGTCTGCCAACTCATTATACTCCCAGAAGATATGTTCCCAATTACCTCTTTCTTCCCCATCACACCTCCAACATATGCTGTTTATTTGATGAAAAAAAGTCTCTGGAACCTACTTGCAGTATAAAAATACATGTGCAAACATTTCCAAGTAAAAATGCTAAATCTTCTAGATTTTGTTGCATATTTGGGAGACATACATATATCCCCCATTGTTTCTTTTTGAATTGATTATCCAGTCTCTCTTCCCAATCCTTTCTAAACTATTCTGATTGATTCTTATAGTTATCATGCAGTATTTTATGCACTCTACTAATTATTCTTTTTTCAACATCAGCTTCTGTTCTAGATTCTACTAAAATCTCCACCTTTCATTTAGGACCCATATTTCTTTCTCTTTGTCTATACACTGATATCAGTCCTTGATAGGGAAAACAATCTCTAACCTGTAGTCCAAATAAATTCTTGTCATCTTCCCATTCTATTATCTTTTCCTCTCAAGTTATTTGCTCCCAATACCTTGGTTTCTTTGCCAGTTTTCACCAATAAATTCCAGCCCCTCTTGCCTATTCTCTGGATCCCTAATTGCAGTCATCCTTATTGGCAGAATCTCCTTCTCAATTCCAATGTTGGGTTAGTTCTTAGAATACTTTCTGTTGCTTTATGAATATAATATTCTGTATAATTTTGTTATTCTCCTTAAAGAGCTACATCCAAAATCCCAGTCTCTCATTGTTTCTTGGGCTTCCTCCGGTTTCATCCTCATCCCTTTCCACTTTGAATTATAATTTTCTGCTTATGCTATGTATATGAACCTTAACTGTGTAGCTCTGAAATACCCCTTCAAATCAGTAATCCCAATCTGCCTTGTTCTATTGGAAGAATCAGCTTATCCCATGTGACGCTTGCCATCTTCCCCTCCCAAATAAAGTCCTTCAGCTCTTTATTAATTGCTACCCACAACTTCTCCTCTGGTTGATAAAAAATATGCCTGACCCGTGTGTAAGACTAAAGGGACTAAAAACATTTTAACTGCTTGTATCTTACTATCTAGAGCCATACAAAGAAGCTTCCAGTTTCTCAGTTTTTGTATTTTCTTTTGTTTAGTGTCTTCTCACATATCCTTAGTTGCCACACCAGAATCATTTTTAATCCATACTTCTCTAAGTATTACATTTTATCATGCACCCCTAAATATGGATATTGCTGAAACAATGTGTGTGTTGGTACATAATTTACAGCAATTGCCTTTGTTTTAGTTGAAATAATTTTGTATCTGAAAAAGATTTGAAACTGTCTCAACATGTTCCTCAACACTGAAATATCCTTTTCTTGTTTTATCAGGTATCAAATAATATCATCTGCAATAGAGACAGCTTCTCTTGACTACCATACAAATTACATCCTTGAACTTCTGGGTCCCTTATTTTCTTGCCAGTAGTTGTAAATATAATGCAACTAACTAAAGGGGAAGAGGACACCCCTGCCTGGTTCCTCTGCTCAAGCAGAATTATCAGACAGGAACATACCTACTTTAATTTTTGCCTTCGATCCCTCATATAGCCTGCTAATCAACCCTATAATTTTATCTGGGAATGCAAATGCCTCAATTGCCCAGCTCATATAGTCCCAGCTTACTCTGTCAAATGATTTCTCTGCATCAGGACCCACCAATAACAGTGGTATTTTCTTACATTCTGCTTCCCTCTGGATCACCAGTGTTCTGTTAATGTTGTCAAATGTTTGCCTGCCCTCCACAAAACCATATTTGCCCAAATCTATCAATTCTGGAATCATTTTTGCCATCCTTTTAGCCATTATAGACATAAACACTTTATAATCATGGTTTAGTATTGAAATGGGCCTGTATGAAGCTGGATATGATGGGTCTTTACCCTATTTAGGTATTACAGCTACCACTGTTTCCTCCAGGATATTGGTACTTCTCCTCCTCTTGAAATACTGTTAAACAAAACCTTCCAGATCTTTATCATAATTTTCCCTCCTAGCTTCTAAACCCCAGGAATACCATCTATTCTTGGGAAATTCCTGTGGATTGGTTATACATCACAATTTTTATCTCATCTCTTCCTATCCTTACTGACAGTAATTGAGCTTCATCTATCTGTAACATTGGCATATTTAATTCTTCCAGAAACATTTCCATTTGTACCTTTTCTTGATTTTCATATATCTCTGCTTTTATACAGATATTCATAGAATTTCCAAAATATTGCTAATACTGCTACAGTATCACTTGTTATGTTCCTTGTTGTAGGCTCCCTAAGCTTGATGCAAGACTTTTCTACTTTCTATTGCCTGAGTAGTGCTAAAAGTTGTTGTGCTCTAGGTTATTATCAAAAAACAGTTGCTTAATAGCAGTCTTTCTAAACTCACATAAAATTATCAAGGTAATCCCTTATTTCTGTTTAGCATTCTGCAGTTGCTCCTCTTCTTGTTAAAGTATTGCAGAATAAGGGGAATCTCACAGAACATTATTTGTCAGTCCCTCTAAATAATTCTAGTTACCTCTTAACCATATCACCCTTTCTTTTATATCCACCCTATTTTTAAACTCCACTTTAATTTTATCCCACTTCCTAGCTATATTTTCAGAAAAAAAATTCTATCTTCTTTAATAGCTCCTGAATAATTTCTACTACCCATTCCTTAAAATCCTCATTTCAGCAGATAGGTGGGAAAGCACTAGTGTCTCATTTTTATTTCATTACCCTGTGTTTTTATTTTAGTTATTATTGGCACACTGTCTGAAATAGCTATTGGGTGCTTGCCAAGACTTTCAATTAAATGGACTTGTTCCTGTGAAATGTAAATTCTGTCTAGCCTGGCCCAATTCTTGTATCTTGGGGAATAAAATTTTAGTTCACTCCTAACTCCTAGTACATAATTCCCATCTTCTATGCCAAATATTTTCATACATTTCTTTAAAAATCTACCCTACTTTGTTATATTTCTGTTCTGGGGCCCCCAGACACATCTTCATTGCTGCAAATAAATTCCAGTCCCTACCTGTAAGTAATATTCCTTACTGAAAGATGATTATTTCTCTGAGAATTTTCTTAAGCTCCATTATTGCAGTCTTAGGTGGAATATAAAAACATGCCAGTGTAATCCTCCTACCTTGCGAGTAGCCCCTTAGTACTACAAATATACCATTATTATATTTTTTATCCTTTTCTATCACTATTTGAGCTCCACATGCAACTAACTGTAAACTAAACTAAATGTACTCCTGTTTTCTTCTGTCACAGGAATTTTGCTGAATAACCATCCTGAAAACATCTATTTATCAAATTCAAATGTTCAGTTTTTTTCCAAGTGTGTCTCCTGTAGTATAGTTATTTGCACTTTACATTTTTAATATAGTTTACTACTCTTTTTTTTTTGTGTGTTTATCTGCGAGACCATTGGCATTTAAAGACATTACAGAAAGCATCATTGTGTTAAAAAGTTATCATTCCCACCTTTTATGTGTAACAGCTTTTTTGTTAAGTGTTTAGTTCCAGCTTTTTTGTTACATGCATACACTGTTTGGCAAGTTGATCTTTTACACATTTGTTTCTTGTCCTATCCATTTGAGCCTACGTCACATCTTACAAAACTTTTTGTTTTACTGAAAGCCCTAAAAGAATAAAAAACACATCCCGAATGCCCCCTAAAACCTATTAACGTAATACTAATGCACACAACTATGTACATCTTAACATATTGAAGCTTTACACTCATAATAGGAACATGTGTCCGAAACTGACAGCCACACTCACAGACTTGAGTTACCTAAAAGGAAGCTTATGGATGCTAAGATGCGTGGTACAGCCTGTGCTTCTCGTAAGTGCTGTCTGGTTTTGTCTTATCTTTATAGCTCTCCCAGCTGGGAAAATGTTTGAATGCTGTCAGAAAACATTATCTCCTAGCCATTTCTCTTTATCAGATTGTCTCCATGGAGACACAAGGATGAGATACAAAGGTGATATTAAGCATACATTTATTTGCTATAAAAAAGTCTTATAATAGTTAGTTTTCTTTTTCATTTACTTGCTTTCTTTTAGATCATGCTAAGGGCTTTAATCCAGTCATTCCGCTATGCAAGATGAAAAAAAGTACATCAATTTTTCTTTCTTTTTTTTTTTTTTACATTGGAGTGCCTACATTTCTTAAAACTAAATAAGGTGAAAGAAAGAAGACAGGAGAAAGAAAAAAGGGAGCACGTTTACATTAGAATCCCCATTACACAAAAATAACTGAGAAAACTTTACTTTATAACATGCAAAGAAAATCGTGCTATGAAAAATATTACTTTTAATAAAAAAAATGTTGTTTTACTTACTGTTAACTTTCTCCATCTTCCCCTCGCCTATTATGCAATTCATAGCAGTTTGTAATACAAGTTACAGTGGGTTTTCTGATTTAGTAGAAAATGTAGTAGAAAATATGATGCAAGCAGAAGAGTACCAGGAACTAGAAAGCGAAGGAGCATGGACAGCAGTAGTTGTTTCTTATTGTAATATACAGGAGGTAAGTTTAGACAGCATAATGGGAGGAAATGAAGGAATAGGATGGAAGGTGAGGAAAGGAGAAGGTAATGGAGGAGAGAGGGGAGGATTCAAGTTGGATGATTGCAGTGACAGGTTCAGGTGCTGATGATTGCAGTGACAGTTCCAGGTGCTATATAGGTAATTTTTGAAAGATTTCTTAGGAATCAGGTCAAACAACAAACAAGGCTTGATATACAGAACTACTATCTAAATATCCAAAACAAACACTCCAACAACCCTCACAAGTTCTGGCATGCAATCATCTCCCTACTAAAACCTGGTAAAACCACCATACCAGCTCCCACCTCAACCTACACAAACACAGATAGAGATATAGCCTCCAAATTCAACCATCACTTTACTGAATCCATTAAATCTCTATCTACTCAACTATCCAAAATAGCTACTCATCCATTCCAACAGCTCCTAACAACATATCTCCCTTTACTTTCTCACCTGTCCTAACCTCTACAATAAAAAAAACTCCTCTTAAAACTTAAACCTACTACTCTTGCAGCTGATGGTATACCAGCAAATTTCCTAAAAATGGCTGCCTACTCCATATCCTACCCAGTCTCAATCCTTATCAATCGCTCTATACAGTAATCCTATATCCCTCAACTGTGGAAACTCTCCTACATTATTCCACTTCATAAGGGTGGAAACTCCTATGATTTCTCAAACTACCACCCCATTGCCATTCTGTCTCCTTTATCAAAGATACTTGAGAAATGCATACACTCTCAAGTCATGCATTTCCTAAACTCAAACAATCTCCTCTTCCCTACACAACATGGCTTCCGCCCACACCACAGCATAACCACTGCCCTTCTTTCCTTCACAAACCTGGTTAACCAACATAGAAATAATAACAGATTTGTATCTGCTATATTCCTGGACCTCTCTAAAGCATTTGACATGGTTTCTCACTCCATACTAATAGATACTCTTACTTCTTTAGCCTTTTCTCCAAACACTATTGCTTGTTTTAAAAATTACCTATCAGAACGACAACAAGCTGTCCAGTGGCAAAGAGTTTTAGCACCATTACTCCCAACTGCCACTGGTGTACCTCAAGGTTCCTTACTGGGTCCACTGCTCTTTTCCATCTTCACCAATAACTTACATACCTCTGCCCTGCAGGCCTCACTCATACAGTATGCAGATGATTCTACCCTAATCTGCTCAGCCCCATCTCTTACCACCCTACAGCACCTGGTCCAAGAATTTTTTGCCTCAGTAGAAAGGTGGATCACTAATATTCAACTTATCCTAAATCCCAGCAAAACAAAACTACTTCTGTTTACCCCAAACAAAGCAAAAACCTCTCCACTCTCCTTCTCTATCTCCTCCAGTAATGGAAATACCATTTCACCCTCTCTCCACACCAAGCTCATTGGCGTCAAAATAGATAACAACCTCCACTTTGACATCCATGTCTTTCAAACTATAAAAAAGGTACACAAAGAATGGGTTCCCTATACAGACAGAAAAACTTTCTATCAGATCAGGCTAAAGGTCACCCTAGCTCAAACTCACCTTCTTTCCACACTAATCTATGCAGCCCAAATTCTTACTTATGTTAGGAAATCTGACCTAGACAAACTTGAGTCTTGTTATAACAAAATTGCCAAGTTTGCAAAAAATTTCCCATTTAGAACCCATCACTGCATACTTCTTAGGCAACTTCAGTGGCTTGAGCTCCCCCAGCTATTAACCTATCACCAACTTGTCATAGTATGCAACAACCTAAAACAACCTGACAAAACACCAGCTCTAAGGCAATTACTGACTAACTATACACCAAATCGTACACTCCACTCTGCCAACAAATCACTCCTCTCTATCACCTCAGCTAACAACACAGCAGGCAAAACTCTATTTTCACACAGTATAGCAAAAACTTGGAATAATCTCCCTCCATCTGTGACTTCTGCATCAAATACCACACAATTCAAAAACTCCCTTAAGACCCAGTTCTTGGCTGTGCCCATGTGTCACATAGTCCTAAAACCTGTTTCCTCCACATTTTCTCCTTTTCTCTCATATTTCATGCCCTCAGTAATCAAGGTTGTTACAAATGGTATCCCTTGACAAACAGAAACTTGATGTAATCTCTGTCCGTTTTTTTTCTACAACAAACAGAATGTACATATGTACATATGTAAATAATGCTTATCTGAATTGTTGTTACTGTTTTCTTTTCTCACTACTACTAGTATAACAATGTTTTTTACACTATGTGTAATATCATTATTGTTATATTGTTGTTATTTTGTTGTTTTAATTAAGTGGAGCTTTTCTCTCCAGGCCTCCGCTGTAAATGGTCCTCATCCAGTCAGACCATCCCGGTTAATAAATGTAAAATAAATAATAAATACTTTATTACACACCTCTTGCATTACAAGTATGTAGTATAGCTCTGACAAAAAAAAATTTATTTTCCAGGCTACCCTTTAACTACTACAAAAAACACTTTTGTTGCTGGAGCTTTTTTGTGGGCACAGAGTAAATATTCCTGTAGGGGTTACAAGTTCATTAGTATCAACAATTCACAACTCAAGAGGACTTTTTTTTGGACTTCTTCTTGGTTCTCCACAGCTGACCATCAGCTATACCCAGGGTCTTTCCAAATCAGTAGGATCTACTGAACTTATCTTGGCCACCCCCAGACTAGCTGTGACCCATGTTTGTGGCTGGTGGGAAGAATGAGGCAACTGGACAGCATTTTAGAATTACTGATGGGGTTTCTCCAAAGCCCCACCTTCTGCACCCACCCACTAAAAGCCTGCTGGTTGGGTGTGCAGTGAGTGTTAGCTCTGGAACACTACTCATTTATGCTGTGGGATGAGACAAGAAAATTGCCCCATGAGCAGCACTGTCCATTTGTTTCCCCAGTCTCTACCAGGGAAATCAAACCATACAAATGTTCCTTGAATGTGTACACTTCACCCCCCCCCCCCCCGATGGGCATGCCCATCATCTTGTCTGTGGTGTCAAGCAACTAAGCTGTTATTTGAACTTGGGTCATGTGAGCCACGGTCAGGGAATTATCCCTCTGTGCCACTGGCATAGGGTATAAGAGGCCTTGCTTTTACTTTGGTGTCTGACGCACTTTGCTGTGAATTTATTACTACTGCTCAGGCTGCACTTAGTACAATTCAGTGCTGTATAAAGTGGTACACTTTGCCAGTGACAGTACCTGGTAAGTTTCAGTGTTGCATAAAATTATAACCTTGTTCACAAACTGTACCTATTAAGACTTATGACTGTGTACTCTTTACCACAGATAGCACCCAGCAAGATTCAGTGTCGTAT
This sequence comes from Protopterus annectens, assembly GCF_019279795.1. Lineage (NCBI taxonomy): Eukaryota > Metazoa > Chordata > Ceratodontiformes > Protopteridae > Protopterus > Protopterus annectens. The sequence goes on along the minus strand of NC_056739.1, from coordinate 871,400,083 downwards.
ACACTTTGACATATTCAGCAACTAGTACAATTCAGTGCTGTAAATGTTTCAATATTTGTCAAAGTTTTCCACACACTATACACTTCTTTGCATTTACTTCTTGACAAGCAGGGCTTACACACACACACACACACAATTTCAGCAGTTTTTACCACAACAGTATATTTCAAAATTAATACAGTTCTTTCCAGAAGAAATTAGCAGACAACGGTTTTCACTTGCTTGAAACACAGAACAGTTCACAAATGCAAGAAATGTCTGGTTCAAATAAGCAGTATTTTTCTCACCTGAATTTCCTGTAGTATCTTGTTCAGATTTCATTCTGCACTCTATAGAGTAATTAGCTTTACACTCCATTCATCTACCAATAACTTTACTACCAATGTCTTCACTCACTTTGGCTCCTTCTTTCCAGTAACAAACTTTTTTTTTTTTTTTTATTGCAAAGGGCTCCCACTCTTGGATTTTTTTTTTCTTAACACACAGTTCATCTATATGCAACAGAACTTCCCCAGCAGCATTTTTTATTTAGTTGCCGGCCAAACAGCACACTGTTTTAGTTCTGTGCATCTGTAGTTCAGAAATGATTCAGAAACACCATATCAATGAACTAATTTCATTACTCCTTTACACTGCTTTAAACATTGTATTTAAACTGTAGTTAAAATCATGCTGTATAGTCATTATATCCAGATGCATATATTTCAGAAATATCAAACTTATTTTTCTCAAAAAGTCAGTGCAGTACTTTTCCTCAGTAAATCCCAGTATCCACACTTTGAAGCTATTGGAGAAAATCAGAAAGTCAGTTTAACAAAGTCACTGCAGTACTTTTCCTCAGTACCCCAATGTACACACTTTGAAGCTGTCGGACAAAATCAGAAAGTCATTTTAACAATTTTCCTCAGTACACATTTGTTTTTTAAATTACAGATGTTTCATTACCACAGAGTTTTTCAAATTACAGATGTTGTATTGCCACAGAGTTTTATTTTTCTTTTAGGCTTTCTTTCAGGCACACCACCTTTATACAGTTTGCTTATTATGGGAATGCTCAGTGCTTTTCCCCACAAGTGATTTGATATCATATTGAGTAAATTACTTTTTTCAATTTGAAATTTGAACACAATACTTATTACCAGCTTCAGTAATTTCTTTCCCCAGTACTCTGGGGAACATTGTTCACATTGCAAAAAATATATATCAGTTTATCAAAAATGCATTTTTTTAAACATTTATCATGAACGTCTCTGCTAAGCAAACTTTCATGAATTTATTATGCATTTCTTTAGGTAATAAGCCTTTCTACAATTCACCAATATATCTCTTTCCACAGTTTCATGTCACTTTGTTAAAACATTCAACAATAATTGTGATTTGGACACTGATTTTCATAATATAGAGTTCTTTTAAAACTTGGTTTAAGAATTGTGCACTCCTGAGTGTGTCATCCTTTGGATAAGACATTAAATGAGGCCCCATCTGCTTAATCTAATTATCGACCCATTGCTATACTCTCTCCTCTCTAAAATTCTCGAGCATTGTGTACATAGACAATTACTGGCTTATGTCACTCAAAAACACCTCATCACCCCTACCCAGCATGGCTTCCGCCCCACCACAGCACCACTACTGCCCTCTTCTCCTTTACTAACGCCACCACTCTAGCCAGAGACAATAATAAACTAGTGTCTTGCCTCTTCTTAGATCTCTCCAAAGCTTTTGACACTCTCTCACTCCATCCT